>NC_090740.1:36713842-36723842 GCF_036898095.1 Palaemon carinicauda
TGACAACACAGGATCATTCAAGACCAACCTCTAAATAATTCATTAGGAAGTGACCGGTGTTTTGTTGTGTTGTGTGTGTACGTGAGTGTGTGTGTGCGTTTCTGTTTAACCATATGACGTAATGCAAATCAACCAGTTCTTTAACTAATGATTAATACTCACGAATGCACCATGTTACATGCAGATGGTTTGAAAGTCTGCTTTCCTATCTTAGCAAAGCTTTACTCATCGTGGAAAATGATCGAATGTCAGAGATAAATCACTAAAAGATAGCTTAATCATAGACTGAGCGAATGGAGTTTATTGAACAAACACTTACATCCCTCACGTGCGACTAATGCGCACTGCCCTCTCTCTCTCTCTCTCTCTCTCTCTCTCTCTCTCTCTCTCTCTCTCTGATATATATGAAGTATTTTTATTGGAAATCTGAATGCGACTGAATGCATCTACATATTAGTTATTGTAAGGAAAACATTGCAGAAAATAAACGTAAGCAGGCAAATAAATGGTATGGTACTGTAGACAGTAAAGCCAGTATAAGAGAAGTTTTTTTTTATTATTATTAAAAACCAATACAAAAGTAATTGAGTTATGTAGGTAGATTGTCTAGCGAGTACCGTCTAAAAAAAAAAAAAAAAAAAAAAAAAAAAAAAAACATCGGAAAAGTCTATCTACAACATAGAGTGACCATCGGCGGGGCCATTCTGAAGAATCTGGTCATCATAATATACTGTCCTAAGTACACCTTTCTGTAATCAATGCCCCAGTTTTATTAGAAAGCCAACAATTTATTTAAGTTATCAGTCCTTATCAAGGGGAAATGCTAAACCAAGGAAAAAATATTCACAATAGGATGTCTTTCCTAAGCTAGTAATAATGGAGATAGATAAACAGATAAAAAGATAGCTGGATGAAAAACATGGTTCAGCTTAGTTCAAATCAATTTTATTCAGGATACATCAGAAAATATTTCCAGCGAGGAAAAATGCACTGATACAAATATAAACATATTGACCTACACACAAAGTAAATTCTATAATTATTCATATTTCTATAAAAAAAAATAAAAAATAAAAAAAAATGAAAAAAAAAATCGTAAAGGAAAGACATCGTGTAATATTTCAGTAAAAGTTCAAATACCTTACCTACCTGAAATTCACGTCCACTATACAATGAATAATATTAATTTTCATCACCATCATCTCCTACTACGCATATTGAAGCAAAGGGCCGCGGTTAGATTTCCCCAGTCGTCTCCTTCTTGAGCTTTTAAATCAACAATTCTCCATTCATCATTTCCTACTTCACGCTTCATAGTCCTCAGCCATGTAGGCCTGGGTATACCAACTCTTTTAGTGCCTTTTGAAGCCCAGTCAAACGTTTTTTGAAATAATCTTCTCTCTTGTGGAGTACGAAGAGCATGCCTAAACCATCTCCATCTAACCCTCACCATGATGTCATCCTCATATGGCACTCGAGTAATCTCTCTTATACTTTCATTTCTAATCATGTCCTGCCATTTAACTCCCAATATCCTTCAGAGGGCTTTGTTCTCAGATCTACAAAATCTGTTGGATATTGTTTCATTATCATACCACGACTCATATCCATACAGTAACACCGATCTCACTAAAATAATATATAGCCTGACCTGAAAAATACCAATATACATATTTATCGTTACTTAATAGAAAATTATCATGACTTTGTTTTTAAAATTCATAAACTTCGCATGAGAAAACGAAAGATTATGAAGAAAAGAATAGGATGTTTTTCATAAAATGCTGAAAAGTAAATATCTGAGCTCTATGATAAGGTAACTCTAAAAACAAGAAAGATTTGTAATATACTTAAGAGCTTTGTTTACCTAAACCTAAAGCTTTTAATTAATTTATATAAAAATGGCTGGTAAACGCAATCTAACAGTCTTATCGTTGTAGCTTAAGTTGTTTAAAAAGAACGATTTTGCAGCTGTATCAACATAAATTTCAATTTCTTGTTATCGAGTTGAATTTTGTACGATATTTAGATTCTGTGCTAGTTATATCCTAGTTATAATTCAAATAATTTACCTAAGATAGATATACAAATAGAAAAATATTTGGAATATTTATAGGCTATATATCATAATCAGCTATAATAAATGAGAACTACCAATATAAAAAGGGAAATCGTATGCTCAAGGTACATTTTTAAGTTAATTTCAAAATGAGGAAAATTTTGTTTGTGAAAGTGTCAGATATCTAAAATATTCAATCGTTAGAAATCCATCAAATTTCTGGTAATATTAAAATAAGTATTCTCTCACATTTTAGATTACATAACTTTTGATATATCTCATTTTAGAAGATTCTTATGATGACCAAGATTTGACTTAAAAAAAAAAAAAAAAAAAAAAAAAACCTTTAGTCTGTACTTGTTATATTTCAATTCTAGTGTTAATTTGACCTTTGTAGTAATATGGCTTTTATACATAAATATCTGGTGCCACCTTCGTTTACTGATGTGAGAGAATGCTGATAGTATCTAGATTTTTTTTGTCTAAGTACAGGAGATAACACCATTTTCTAGAAGAATCGCGCAAATGATGATGCTAATTAAAACTGGCCAATTTCCCAATCTAATATCTAAATTAGTCACCCAAAGTTGATATTTTGCTCTGAAGTGCAGTATTTGTAATTGCCTGATTTGCGGGGAAAAAGATATAGTGTTGTTTTATCCACATTAGCAGCTGCACTTGATCTGTTGTATATGAGGACAAATCTCTTCAGCCTTTGTCTATCAAGATCATGGATCAATATAAGGTCCATGTTGATATCAGTGAATGTATAAAGAAAAATTTTCAAATATGACCCAAGTCTGCCAAGCAGATTTATTTGCTTTCACATGGAAGGGAGATACGATGTCACATCCAGTGAACGCAAGAAAGTATGGGATTGCCTTAGCTTTCTATGGCTCTGTTGCAAAGACTACCTCAAGGACTGAAATCATTCGAATCTTAGCTTCTTGTCCAAAGGCAATCACTATTTTCTCAAGACCTATTTCCTATAAGAATATCAGCACAAACATTGTTATGACTAGTACGTCTTTTTTATTGGCTTTAGTGATAGTGGACTTTTTGCCATCAATCGTTGCATCCCCAGCGCGGACGTGTAGAAATATTCAAATGTCAACTTCTTCATGCCATGGGGGACACTGCATCCAGAGACTGTATCGTGTTGCTATAGGTATCTTCTCTTTTTATGACAATAACTAGGATTATCGTTTCTCTTTACACAACTCCGCAAGGAAGTAAAACAGAACAGTATTATTTGTATAAAAAAAGAAAGCTTTGACAATTACTTTTTCCTGTCACTCTTCTGCTTCCTTGTTTCCTTTTCAGCATAGTCTTAGATTTCAGACTTGACTTCGTGCACACATCAAAGAATATCACTACCCTTTCATACCTGGCGTCATAGTATTTAACTTTGGTGATGATAGCTTCTTTAGCATAGTTATAAAATGACTTACTATGAGATTCAGGGCCTCTGTAGCACGGTTTTTTCGCAATAATTTTTTATCTATGAATTTCATAAATATAACGCTTCTTCAGAATGCACATTATATCTACACATAAATTTTGACTATATTCTGCATTACGTAGGTTGAATAAATTTGGTACTTATAATGTAAAAGGGACGTTTTTTGAAGACGGGCCAACTTACTCAGAGAAAAGGTTTCGAACGCACTCGTTACGTAACTTATGACGGCATTTCTTCCCTCTTTCTCGATCGATGATTGGCTATACGTAACGAAGGCTATACCTCTGCCAACAATGCCACAAAAGTTTAGATAAAAGCAAAGCAGTGCACCTTTATGAACTCTGAAACCTCTCCACTGATAATTGTCATAATGAACAAACCAACAAAATAGGTTAATAAATACAAAAACACTTCGATTATTAGTCTAACTCCCAAAATAAGTTTCCTAAGAAATTACAGTCTACTTTACAGGTCGCAATCAGATTGACAAGGTGTAGGGAATAGTTGATAATTTTCAAAAACGTAGTAGACAAGCTTGATTTGATAACTGCTATATCCAATGTCAAGCAATTTTTATTTATTGTCTATCTACCTACCTATTTACTGTAAAAAAAGAAATAGCCAGTACCGTATTTTGGCTTTAAACCTTCACCAATAATTGTCGTCAGAATGATGACTTCATGAGGCTCCACCCACTTTGGCCTCGTTATAATTCAGGATAACACTGAAGGCTATCATGGGCATTGCTAGATCAGAAAATTTAAATTCTAGCTATAAAAACTCATTTCTCGAGTAGTTGTAAGAAGTGCTAAATGATCTTCAAGGATCCCAGCAGTTGGCCTAAACGTTTAATTCATGTATACTTCTGTTGCGGCACTACTGCTATAGTAGTATTACTACGCTAGCGCAGATACCCCACCCACATTTATGTATCGTTCCGCCATTCATAAAGTCTTTGTCATGTTTTTTCACTGTGCAATAAGCCATGGCCTCCTCAGAAATTAAGTTTAACATTAGATGATAGGTTATTTCATTAAGCTGAAAAAATTATGGCAACTAGGTATATATGTTATTGCCGATGTTGAAGCTAAATATAAAATATGGTATCATTCCTTCATTGCATTATCATCTTTACTACTATTTGTTTTGCTACATGTAGTAATTATTTTAAAGGATAAATGAATTATGTTCACTTTACTTCTATAAATTCCCATTAGATGTACAAATAAAAATCCTAAAACTATTCATGATTTATTTACAAAATGCAGTCATGCTCAAAACATAGCCAACACGGTCGTACGGCCTAAGAAGAAGAAGAAAAAAAATTATATCGGATGATCCGTTGGTCTGATGGAGAGTTTAGCACAAAATTCTTATTTTAACAAAAATAGACTGTTTACATACAATCTCTCTCTTTCTCTCTCTCTCTCTTGGTGGTATAGTGAATGGTTAATGGAAATGTTCAAAAGCCTGAATGACATTACAAGTATCCTAATCATGTTACGCTAAATACAAATCAGACTAAAAACATTGGATTTAAACTAGAATCTGAATACTGTAATTTCCTATTCAGGCTATAGTAAATATGGCCACGGGCTTTCTCTTGACTGTATAAAGTTGCAATCTTGCAACCACGGGGGCAATTCCAAATCCTGCTAGCCATTCTTGACTGTTATGGGTTTCAGAGCCGATGGAACAAGGTGAATGGATGTCTGGTGGATGGGCGGGGCAAAATTTTGTCAAAAGGTGTTTACATTGCTTACGTAATGAATGTTTTCGACTCTTGGCTCGTTATCACTGGCCATGGCGTCGGCCAGATCATTTTTACTCTATAAAAATTAAAACTATCGGGTTTAAGTTATTGATAATGCTGACAAAATTTGTGTGTGGTTGTAAAATATACATATGTCAACTTTCAGCTACATCCGATGCTTTGATAAGGAGCAAAGTCCAAAAAACCGTGTTACAGAGGCCCGGAATCTCATAGTAGTAGTAAATAGAGGTAAAACACTGATAAGTACTGAGGAATTAGTGATAGTTGCTTTTGCCATTGGTTCTCTGTCTGGAATGTTAAATTGTGTTTTAATAATTTCAACAACCTATGATATCTGACACGAATGAGGCTCATTACTGTCCAAGAGAGATGTATGATATAACTTGAGGAATTCTTGTAAGTCATATTACCTTTTCTGGCAGGGTATGAATTGGTTATGAGAATAAAAGACTGTAATTTTTGAAGAATTTTTCCTTAAAAAAATTATCTCAGTCTGTTTTTTTTTTTTTTTTTTTTTTTTTTTGCGAGGAATGAAACAGGGGTTTTTCTTGATTTTGATTATATACAAGGCTGTAATCTTTATTCTCTAGCCCTTTCACGAATTATTTGAACTTCTTTATTCCCCAACAGTGATGTGTAGGCTAACTACTATTTCAGCTAAAGTTAAGTCTGCAATGTTCGTTTCTAGCACCAGCAGGTCTACTGATTCCTCTTAAAATGAGTTGTCCATCTCCTGCAACACTGCAAAGATTGATATCACTTTTTCAAAGAAAGATTTCTAGATACTCAGTGTCTGCTCATAGTGTCAGCTGCTCTAGGTGGTATCTTTTATACCATACATGGCCTTCTATTTATCTATCAGATCACTAACTTCGGGTACAGCAACCATTCACCTATGAAGCACTGACGCATCTTCTGGCAACACAATTGCACCTCCATCACTTTAGATCACTGCATTATTATGCTTATGGGCTTCAACAATAGCTAAGGCAGAAAATTTTCTTCTAGACTTAATGATAATGAAGTTCCCTTCATCAAACTCCGTTAGCCATATCTGAATGGTGTTGATAAAGTGACATCATAGTAGGATAAATTGGGATCCATCACACATAATTGGCATTATTACCTTTTCTGTGGTAGCAGATCAGGGTGAATATAGTGAGCTCCATATCTGTTACCAGATTCTAAAACTGGAACTACAGGCTCTCTATCCTCTATCATTCACAACATCCTCAAAGGTTTTATCTGGTAGCCTATAGAAGATTCTTCAGATCAGTAACAATGGTATGCTTTTTCAATTAGGTTTTACAAACTACATACTGTGATCTGTTGTACTCTTCTTGTCCTGGTAACACTGGATGCAGACAGTTAAGACTCTTATGCACCAAATAACAACACATCAGTTTCCACACTATCAATGCCCTATAGTAATGTTCCTATTGATATCATTGTAGCCATATCCTCATGAAGTCCACTGAACAGGATCATAGATTTGTTCTCTCCATACTGTGGCCATGTCCATTGCATTTGTTTAGTGAGCAACAATGACGGTGTATGTTCTGGGTTCAGGAAAGCCACTGTATCATTGAAATCTGCCATGCTTGGTCAGTAACAATGACGGGTGTATGTTCTGGTTCAGGAAAGCCAGTGCATCATTGACATCTGCCATGGCATGCGTCATCGTTGCAACATAGTCATCATTGCTGAAATACTACTTCAAATGGTTGGTCCACTACCGCTTTATATGGTTGGTTGAGTATGTGATGCTGACTGCATCAGCCATATCCTCAATGAGGAAGACTTTCTCCAACTAAGAATATTCTTTTTTCAAGTGTTACAATATCGACTGGGGTGTTGGTAATGATTACGGTGCTAATAGAGGATGGTTGGTGTTTTTGATTGGTATGTGGTGGCTGAATAATGGTATATGTTTCAGGAAACTCTGGAAGCTTCTGACTTTAGTTTAAGATGCCCACATTCATCACCAGCTTTCCCAGTGCTTGGGTGTTAGAAATTTTAAAATACTTTTACCATGGAACGATGTTTGAACTGTGGTTGCAGTCAGATTATGATATATGTTGACCACAGCTTCAGTTGTGAACAACTGATTTCTCAAAACTTCAACATGCAGTGTAATTGCTTTTCCTGGGTATACTGATATTTCTTGGATCCTTGCTGAGCCCCTTTCTTATAGAACAATTCAATGATTTGTCTCTTCCTCGTCTTGGCAAATACATTCAGGCCCATGTAGACTGCAAATATAATTTCACAGTCCTTAGAATGCCTGTGAAGATCAGCTGCATTCCAGCATTTTGCATAGCAGTTGTTGTACAGGAGTTGGGCTACATAACAGTCAGATTTTGATGTCCCATGCAGGATTTTGGCCCAGATGTGTACATAATGTTTAATCATGCAAAAAAATTTCAGCAGTGATGTTGTATAACCCATTGTAGTTCTGTGTGGTAAAAGGTGTTGGTAAAATAATACTTGTGATGAAGCATCTCTCGTCTTAATATCTGAGCAGCTTCTGCTAGATGGATCACTTCACTGTACTTTAATGCTTGTGAGATGACTAATTTTACATTATTTTTAAAAGCTAGCAGAACATCTCGTCCTTGGAAATGAGCTTGCAGCTTGGAAATGTGAAAAAGTAACTGTTTCTTGATTGAACTAGAATTAAAATTAGGCGATTGAACACCAAGCTGTTTGAAATGCCTCGCAGTGTTCTCTTGCTCTTGCACTTTTAGGATGCTCGTTCTCGGTTACATAATGCCACCAAGCAGGCAGAGGGTTATTCCTGTTTGTTGTATGCTATCTCCTGTACTTAGTTTGGCAAAAAGTTTCCTGTCACTCAGTTTTTCTGTATATTTTTCTTGCTTCTACAAATTACACATGTCCCTTCTGTCTTACAAAAGAAATATTCTTGCGTTCTAGCTTCTTGAACCTTTCGTGGGATCTTACTTCTACTACTCTCATCACTCCTACCTACAAAGGTTGACATTTTTATAGTTCTGCTTATGTGTTGCTAAATAGAAGCCTGTAACTCTCATGATATTGTGCCTTTATTTCTCAAGGTTTCTTCTCTGCAACCAACTTTGTCAAGTCTTGCAGGGTCTAACTTGAGTGAGTGAGTGATACAAAGAAATATTCTTTGCCATGTTCCTATATCCATTAATCCCTCTTCTAACAGTATTGGCCTGGAGGACTTTAGATCTTTTTTCTTAACTTTCGGATGTAGACAACCCTTGGTCCAATGTGTTCCACGATTTTCCGGTAAAACTAGCGTTTATGGTCCGTAAGATATTTGTCATTTTACTAATCTGTAAATATATACGATACACTTTCCTTTACGGGATATAACTAGGTTCTTACACAGTGCCTTACGCCTAGTCTGGTTATTCATCCAGTGTCATAGGTTCCATGAGATTTGTACATAATGCAAGTAAGTGAAACTCCATTATCCTACGCTTGGGTCTCCCACGTTGACACGTCTTTTCCATTCAGATGCGGTTCCCTTACTGATTTGGGGTTAGTTAAGCAGCATTTGGAATACTAGTAAGATTATAATGTCAACATAAATTTCCTACTTAGCTGATACTTACCCCCATGCTTAGTTTCACTACAGTGATGTCACCAATGTGCCTTGGTAGTATACAACAATCAATCATTCAAAAACTTCATCAAATTCATTCACTTTCATGTTTTGGAGCTAGACATACTCCATCACATTCAGAGACCTTCTGTGTGCTACCGTTTTCTAGTTTAGCCCGCCAGCCAACAGTATTTTCACTCTGCTTTATAAAGAGGAGAATCTTCAAACATACTATATGTATCAGTTTACTTTTAAACAGTAAATTCTTGCGGGAAATATTTTACTTTATAAATAATAAATTCTTGAGGAAAATATGGCAGTGTGCTTTAGAAACAGTTAACTCTACTTCACAAAGCTCGAAAACATAAGTATTCATGACTAGATCATGCAACTAGGGTAACTATAAATATTTCTGGGCAAAATGTCATCTTTGGGTGGCTAATTTGGCGGTTATCTTGAAAATTTGCATCCATCTTTAATAATGTTCACCTTCTTGGATTTTAAAATTGTCAATCGGCCAGATTTGATTAGTATGACTTGAAAAAAGTAATTTTTCATTTGGCCTGTGATATTCGCTGCCCTTCTGCCCATTTACTGGTTATTCTTGGTTTTTAATTAACATATTTCTAATTGGAAATGTGTTGATATTGTTGAAAACATTTTTTTTTTCCCGTAGAAGAGGTTCTATGCATTAGCTCTCTTGTTTTAAATATTAGGCTCCGGCCTAGTATTCAACGGATGACTACCATCGTGAATTGGTGGATAAAAATTTAACTTTCGTTTCATTTCTTATTCCAGAATTCAGCTCAGACACCATCTTTTAATTAAGCGTCATATTTTTTCAAGCTTTGTTCCCATTTGTACCCAGATCTAAAAGACTATAATTGTGATCTTCATATGGTACTAAACTTATTTTATTATAACAGTTTTGCCCTTTATTGGAATTTAGGAAGTTGTAGATAGGAGCGAATACGTTTTAACAGATCAGGCTTATGTGCCATGTATCATAGTCTTTAAAGCTTTATCTTATTTATTGTTTCTGGTTTTTATTATATAGTTTATGCTTTACTAATTGTATTTTAATTTGCTCTGGACTTCTTTCTCTTTTTGAGC
>NC_090740.1:36728842-36733842 GCF_036898095.1 Palaemon carinicauda
CCAAATCTCGGCATTCTTAAAATTAGTTGTAGCAATTTTACTTGATACCCAGTAATGTACCAAATTCGGTACAAAAACGTAACCATGTAATCCTCTCAAACGAGCACCCAAGTCTGTAGCACGTGTGGGCATTTTTGGGCTCGGCCATGTTGTCCTGGTGGAAGGTTCCTTTAGATAACCTTTCTAAGGGATATTTGCTACAGTGATACTCCCAGAGAAATAACCGAATGTTTCCAGAATTCTAACTCCTGGCGCAACTCATCCGTCATATAACTTTAAGGATGTCGCATAATATCAGGGGACGTATTTTTTACATATGACACATAGCAAATCTTCACCCCGAATAGATTTAACTCTTTGAGGGGGAAGAGTGGCGAACGAAAGGGGAGTCGTTATCTAGTTACCCGGTGGACCTCCTCTCCTTACTATCACCGACCGCCATTCCTTTAATCTGTAGCATTGAAGCTAAGTGCACTCCCATGCTATTCCCGGTGTTTGTTACGGATTTTGGAATATTATCATGCAATCTTCAGCATCTTCATCTTTTGGAAAGTTGAGTATCTAATCTTTCCTGGGTATAATTTTAAGGCTCCCTTCTCACAGTTAAATTCCTATAATTTAAGTGTCTTTGGTTGAGTGTAGCTGACACCGGAGGCGGCCATTTTGAGACCGCTGTCGCTCGTCATAAATACATCTTATTTAGTCAGTAAATAATATATTTAGCTATGAAAATTGTTTCTAGCTAGTTAGGCAAATTACATTAGTGAAGATATTGCATACTATTCAATTATTCCTCTTCCGATAAGTAACTTTATTTTTCGTATACGCCGGGTACCCAGGTGGTACCAACCTTGGCCGTTGTCCCACTGGAGTTAGGTTAGCCTAACTCGTTATATATACGTTAGTAAAGTAATTCCCATTGTTTAACCTTTTTGTATCGTTCCCTATTAATTCGGATGGGGATATATATCCACTAGATTTTATGAATATGGTTCGATACCTTTCTCTATTAGAGAAAAGACGCTAAACCCTTCCTTCTCCCCTGAGCCACCGCCATTACAAGCGGCAACCCCTATCTTTCATCATCGCATCCGAGTAGTAAACTCCGGCTTGACTTAGATAGTCTTACACCGTCTACCTTCTTTGCCGCTGAGTATCCTGGCTTTGAAGTAAGACGGTAGCTTAGGGCGTACTGTCTTGCACCCGACAATGTCGCCGACAGGGGAATCTTTGTTCCTCTGCCACCCACGACGTCATCGGTACAGGAAACCATGCTTCCTTAGTTTACAGCCGAAAGCAGGTGGCATACCTGCCTCCGCCTTTTTCCCCTGTAAACTATAAGACTTACGTTTTGCAGCTAACAATGTCGCCGACCGGGGAATCTTTGTTCCTCGGCCGCCCACGACGTCATTGGCACAGGAAGCCATGCTTCCTTAGTTTACAGCTGAAAGTAGGCAGCATACCGGCCGCCGCCTTTCTCCCATGTAAACTATAAGACCCTCTTCCCTCCCCCTCTGTCCTTTAGTGTCGGCCTAGCCGTCGCAACATTCTTTTGCCGGTATTCTGACAGTCATCCCAGCTTGCTGGGTTGACTACCTTGACGGCCGGGACCCTACCAGCGGCGGTTAGGTTGCTGCCTCGGCCACTTCCTCCTTATGTCCTTCCTTCACCGGAGGTGAATGCCCCGGGGGTAAAGACTGAGCCGGCCATGATGGCTGCTGGTGGAAACCCAATATACTGTTGAGAATTCTTCTGCCCTCTCTTGGCTTGCCATCTACAAGACTTGCAACCGGCAGTACAGCCGGCAGCAAAAGTTGTGGATGGATGGAAGCTAGAATCAGATATATTCCTCCCCTTCTATTAGAACTCTCATTCTGGCAAGGATACAGTAGGCGGCAGTAGCCCTTCTACACTCCAAATTATTGTGCTAAACCATAATAAAAGGAGATCCTCCTTTCCATTCTTTCTCTCTCTCTATCAGTTAGTGCCGCGAGGTATTAGCCTAACCCTGGTAGTATGCCAGTAAAACTTAAGTATACAACAATACAGTAGTTGGTAAAACTACAGTATACAACAATACAGTAGTACAAGTATTTCTAACATACTCTGTGTATCCTATCACAGTCTATTGTTGGGACCGCATAACATGTTGAGGTTGGAGTAATCCCTCAACATCGTGATGAATCCTTCGATCATCAGAACGCTTATAAATTCTTTTCAGTATTAATATTCTGCAGATGGAGAATTTAGTATAAATATTCACTAACTCTGGCTCTACGTACGGGAGTCGTTCCACCTTGTATTCTCCCTTATAGGGAATTTAAATATTAATATTGACGGAGGACTCAGCGATTTCCTGGGATTGGAAACACAGATATGCGTCTTTTCTATTTCCTATCTAGCTTACTATCCTAAGCTATTTAAAATAATAGTAAGTGTTGGTATTAAAAGTATGCATTTATATCAATGATATAAACAACTGCATACTCATTTCACCTTTTTCCCTTTACAAGAGGAGCCAATGGTGATGTGTGCAGTTGTGTTCTGCAACCACAGGAGTAAGGACTTTTGTGGGCATATGATGTGCAGGTCACATGCCCCATGCTGTAACGTATCTGGATCCCTGAGGTACTCGGACTTGAAGAGTTGCTCCAACTGCTCGACCTTGTTTACCAACGGCTTTGGAGAAGATATCCCTTCCACCACAGAGGCAAGGAATACAGCAAGGAAAACCCTTCGTATGTGGGTAAGAGAGTTCCAGAATAACTCTCCGGGACCTTACCTATATAACGAATCTATTATGTATCTTCTGTTCCCCAAGGCTCTATCTAGTGGGATAGTGCCCCAGGAACAAATCCAGCCTCCCTTCATTCAACTGAAAATGGACGCAGACATTATTAAGGCACTTGAAGGCATGGACATCCACCAAGAACGGATGTCGAAGGTGTCTACCGACACCGAACAGGACCTACCGCAAGAAAGCCCTAAAGAAGACGTGATTCAACCACCAATGGAAGAAGAAGGATCCGTTTCGACGGTGACTGAGGACTCCCAGTTCACCGTGACGGCATATCAACCTATGCCGTCAACCTCTTCAACCCCAACTCCCCAACCGACTACACAGGTCGACAGGAGCGAGGCGCTTCTAGCGTCGATCCAGCAGATGTTGCCAGTGGTCCGGAAGGAGCAAGAAGAGATCAAGCAAGATCTCAAAGAGACGAAGAGAGGTACAAGAAGGGAAGCGTCCAGGGGGTCTGCTAAGCTCCTTAAAGTAACTGACCTCCCTCACTGCTCCGAAACCAACCCCTGGAGGTACATGCCCATGATGATTGGGAAGCTTTACATCTCCGAGAAGTTGGGGGCCAAACCACTTGAAGATCTTCAATTCTGCCCCAGCTTTTCAGCGTACCCAGATTGCTACGTAAGACTTCGAACATGACAAGGCACAAGCCACCCTTACCAAGACCCGGAAAGGAGCCGGATATACAAACTCCAAAGTCTCAGCATTGACCAAGAGGCACCCAACCTTCATTGCTCCTTCCTCCGGAGCTTTCCCCTTTTCGGTGAAAGCCCTCGACTGTGTAATGAAAGCAGTCAAAGAGGGCAAACCCTGCCCAACTCTAGAGGAATGCAAACCATTATCTCTAGCTATGCCCACCTGCAAGGAGAAGTGGAAAGAGGTACATCAAAACCTTCTCCGTCTCAAAGTTGGATCCAGAGATAGTAGGCCAGCAGTTTAATGAGAACCTTCCAAAGTTGCCAGACCATCTTTTAGAAGGGAACAGGAGACGAAAGAAAGACTTGCCGCCTCCTTGTCTTATCAGAACTGCTTGGAAATATGTGCAGGCCTAACTAAAGTCCCAGATATGTATGTGGTCTTAGCTAAGTCCCACATGGGTACCCTTGTGAACGACTTATATGCCTTTGTCAGGTCAAGGAGAACCTGTAGAGAGCATGTGTTTGCTGCAGCAATGGTGAAACACGAACCCAGAAAACTGATCTCATCATGCATCTGGGGCAAAGACCTTTTCCCACAAGATGTGGTCCAAGAAGTCATTAACAAAGCTACCACAGAGAATAAGAACCTTCTCCAAAAGTGGGGCATGTCTTCAAAAAGGAAATCTTCCTCAGACAGTGGTCCCCAGCCTAAAAACAGAAAGGCAAAGAGACCACATAGACCTGCACAACTTCCGGCCGTGACCATGGCCACAGTGCCTCAAATGGTAGCCCAGCCGCAAACCACCTTCCAGATGGTCCCTCAACAGCTGGTAGCCCATTCACCTGTTTTTAACCCGGGCTTTGAAAGGCACTCAACCATCTTTCGGCCCTTCAAAGGTAGAGGCCCAAAAAGAGGTTCTCCGGAAACCCCCCAAGGGGCATAGGAGGTTTTTAAAAAACTGAAGTAAATATTGGATTTTGCTATGGAAGTTATGCCAGTTGGAAGATAACGTGTAAGCACGGTGTAACAGCGTGGAAATACTATTCAATTTAAATATCATGGAACAACTGCTATAGAAGTTAGTACCTTGACCTGTGAACGTCTTTTTTCTAAAGACGCTCGTATTAAAACCATGTTCTGTCCTAGTAATTAAAACATCTAAAAACACAAGTTGGTTGTCTTGTTCATGCTCAATTGAGAAATTTATATTAGGATATAGGCCGTTGATATATTGCAAGAAAGCTTCAGCTGCTTCTCAGGACCTAAATAGAGCAATAGTGTAATCCACATATCGCTTATAAAAGAGAGGGCGATATGATAAGGGACACCCATCCAGCATCTGTTCCTCGAAAGAGTACATAAAAGCATTAGTATAACTGGGCCTAGTGGTGACCCCATCAAAACACCATCAACTTGTTTAAAAAGTTTATTGTTAAAAATAAAGTTAATGTCCAGCACTGCAATTTCTAGCTTTCTAGAAGTTTCTTAAAATTATCCTTATTAAAACCATGATATAAAATATTTTCCTCGTAAAAGATCTTATCTAAAATGATGTCAACCG
>NC_090740.1:36748842-36758842 GCF_036898095.1 Palaemon carinicauda
GAGTAATTTGCTTGCTTTGTTTGGACAATGCACCCGCTCACCCCCCCCCCCCCCCGGACTCGATGATGATATCATCAACGAATACAAATTCATCAAGGTGTTGTATCTTTCACTGAATACCACCCCTATCCTCCAGCCCATGGACCAGCAAGTCCTCTCTAGTTTTAAGAAGCTGTACACCAAGCACTTATTTAAGCAGTGCTTTAATGTCACGCAAAGCACCAACTTAACTTTGCGTGAATTTTGGAGGAGCCACTTTAATATCGTGCACTGCTTAAAGATCATAGATCAGGCTTGGGAGGGAGTAAGTCGTCGGACCCTGAATTCTGCTTGGAAGAAGCTTTGGCCTGATGCTGTTGCTCCCAGAGATTTCGAAGGTTTTGGCCCCGAGAATGAACCTGTGGTTGCCACCGAGGGAGATGTCGAAGAGATTGTATCTCTTGGCAAGTCCATGGGTCTGGAGGTGGATGCAGATGACATCACCAAACTCGTCGATGAGCATCATGAAGAGCTCACCACCGAGGAACTCAAGGAGCTGCAAGCCATGCAGCATGATGAGTTCCAAGCGTAGTTGAGTGAGTTGTAGGAGATCGAGGAGGTAGGCTAAATCTTAGGTACGGCAAGCATCACCCACAGAAACTTTTGGTTTGCCGTGTTGTTGCGCAGTTCGATGATGTTTGCTTAACACATTTTTTAAAAATCCTCAAAAGCCGTACCAAGCAACTTTCATTCGATAGTTTCTTTAAAAAATCTTTAAAATGGTCTAGTGATCATAATGAAAAGAAAGAAAGTGAAGCAAAGAAAAGGAAGACCGAGTCGAGTGAATGTGATGAAAGTTAAAAATAAGAAAAGAAAAAATTAAAAAATAATATAAAATTATAAAAATGAAAAAAAAATAAGCTAAGTTAAGTTAAAGTTCACATAGTAGTGTAAATTAGTGTAAGTTATTGTACACTTTATCGTACAAAGTCACCGTCCCTACCTCCTCGCTGATCTTCCATCTCCTCCTGACTAGCAGTCCCTACACCTGCGCTGGCCTGTCGCTAAGATAAAGTGTTACATTAAAACCCCTTTTTTATTTATTTCATTATTATTATTCTTTTTTTTTTTGTATGTATTTATTATATTATAATAATGTTATGTGTAATTATGTGTAGCCATTTATTAAGGATTTATTATGGGTTTTTAGGCTGAGAAACGAATTAAATAAATTACCCTGTATTCATCTGGGAATATTAACTCCAACATACGATCATTTTAACATACGAAGCAGTTTTTGGAACGAATTAAGATCGTATGTAGAGGTATCACTGTGTATATATATATATATATATATATATATATATATATATATATATATATATATATATATATATATATATATATATATATATATATATATATCTTTTTTTTAAGTGATGCAGGTACGGGTGTGTGGTTTTTGGTAGATACTCCCGAGGAAACAACTTATTCTAGGCCTTCTGACGTCTGCCTTGTAGTAGTCAGTAGATCTGAGATCCTGACCCACTGGTACAATACACTCACACTATGATTTGGGAGAGTTAAATACCATTGGAAATTTCTTGTTGACGACAAAATATTACTATTAATCGGTGTAGATTTCCTTGCCCATATCTTCATCCTGGTTGATGTGGAACATCGAACTTAAATCAACGTAGGATCATACTCGTCGACACTTCTTTAATCTGCCACCTTCAAACTTGCAATCCACATCAGAGCACCAACGGAAGCCTAAACCTACCTCTTCAAGTCATTCCTGGATATCTTCTATCCAGAACTTCTCCAAATTAATACGGTTCCTACCAAGGCAACGTTGCTCTTGGTGTTTGGCACGTTCTATTATTTGACCCTGGCTTGTTTGATTAAATGGAAGAAATGGAACTTTGCCAAAAGGCCTTCATCCCATGGTTGACACCCTTACACATCGTTCTCAAGAAGAATGACTTCCTGCCCCCTTGAGGGAATTACAGGCATCAGAATATGCAGATAGAACTGGATCACAAACCCTGTCCTCCTCATCGCTGTCATTACCTCTTACTTGTACAAAGCGAAGGTGTTCTCAAGTCTTGACCTTCTTAAGGGTAATGATCAGGTGCCGATGAACCCAGAACACATCCCAATAGACTGTGTTCTTCACACCTTTCAATACATATTCATTTAATTACCCCTGTTTAAGCCATCATTATGCTGGAACCACTTTTCAACACCTCATGGATAGTATTTTAGGGGACCTTCCCTTCTGCGTATGTTATGCGGATAACATACTTGTGTTCTTTTCTTCCAAGGATGGACACCCCTCTCACCTAGAGATCGTTGTAGATTGCCTACAACAGAACAGCCTTGTAGTCAGGTATGGCAATTGTACCTTTGGTGTTCATGAAGTAACGTTCTTAGGGCCCCGCATCACTTCTGAAGATATCAACCCCTTCCCTGAGAAGGTATCAGCTGTTAAGAACTTCCTCATACCCACTACCATCAATCTATTACAAGAATTCTTGGGCATGATAAACTATTATCACCGGCTCCTTCCAGCCATTGCCACCACTCTATACCTCCCTCTAGGGCAAGCAAAAAGACCTGAAGTGTGGTCCCCTTCAAGAAACACCCTTCTGCATAGCAAAGAATGTCCTACCAAATGCTGCTGCTGTCACATGCCTCTCTTTTTCTCTCCAACAATGCTAGCGACACCAATATTGTGCAGAATTCGTGTAGGTGGTCAACAACAGGCACTATCAATTGGCCTTCTTCATTAGAAATTCATCTAAGGTAGAATCCAGCTATTTTTGCTTCGACCGAGAACTAGTGATCGTATGTTGGTTGCCCGTCACTTCTGCCACTTCTTAGAAGGTATTCCATTCGTCATTGCTCAGAACACATGCATTTGGTGCATTCCTTCATTCAACAGTCCGACGCTTGGTCTGCATTTTAATGCTGGGATCACTTTGCCGTAGCTGAATACAACTGCACCCTTCAATTCGTCCAAGGAGAAATGAATCCTGTTGCCGATACCCTGTCAAGAAACATATTGGCCACCATTCACCTGAGAATGGATTACAATGGCTTGGCTGAAGCCCAAGGAAAATATGCAGAGTATCAAGCATGTATAATATCCAGCACCTACCTCCCTTGGGAAGACGTCTCCATAGATGACTCCAATGCCACCCTCTTCTGTGACGTCATTACTGGTAGGCCACTTCCATGGATACTGACCCATGATCTGACACATGTTTGACTTCATCCATGGCCTCTCACATCCCTTGTGCTGATCCACTGCACAGCTACTGAAGACAAAGGTCATTTGGTACGGCATTGATAAGGACTGGGTCAGTTCCTGTAATTCATACCAAGCTTCCAAAGTACATCAACATACCTCCGCTTAGTTTTGCCAACATTCACGTTGACATAGTAGGTCCCATACCCACATCACAAGGAAATTGTTACCTTTCCACTCGTTGGTCTGAAGCCATCCCTATGCAAACACCAATTTCCACAGAATCTACTTCCGCCACACTCTCAGGGTTGATAGAGAAATTTTGTATCCCTATACATATTACTTCTGAAACGGGTTTCACTTTAACCTCTTGATTATGGACATCATTAGTTTATCTCGAGGGAATTACTGTACATCAGACAACTGCCTACAACCTTGCAGCCAACGGAATGGTTCAATCTTTTCATTGTACCTTCAATGCAGTTTTGATGTCCTGCTGTAATAACTCCAACTCAGCTTCCCTTGGTCCTCTTGTGATGAAGGATAACTCCTTAATATGCTGTGGATGTCTCAATAGCGGAAATGGTGTATGGGGATCCATTAGTTTTCCCTGCAGATTTTTTTTTCCAACCGTAACCTCCTTCGACAATCTACAGCACCTATGTCACATTGAGGGAAAATTTATTCCATGCTGCCAGACTTAAAAGCCCCTTGGTAAGCAACACATACCAAAAGATTTAAACCCTGCAAATGATGTCTTCATACTCACTGTCACTAGCAAAACACCACTGACTCCCCTTTACACGGGTTGTTTCCTCGTTATCAGTTGAAAACTGGAGGCTTTCTTAATTATCATTCGTGAAAAAGAAGACTTGGTCTCAATTGATCGCCTAAAACCTGCATACCTCCTGCAAGACAACCCAACTGCAGTTTAGCTCCTAAGGGAATGGCGCCCTATTTCAGAAGTATGTCTCTTTTTATGTGGAGAGTCATGTATATATATATATATATATATATATATATATATATATATATATATATATATATATATATATATATATATATATATATATATATATATATATACTGTATATAAGGTCGTTGTCTTGTTGAGTAATGTCACTTACATTTCCCTCATCTCTCTATTAGAACCCGGCAGCTACCATGTGACATCTTCCACTTACATCAGTTTATAGTGTTTTTATGCCAATCTGCACCTGAAATCTTTCTTAGTTCATCAATTCGTCATTTTTCTACCTTTCCGGTCATATTCCTTCTATAGCTATTGTTCCAAGGCTTGAGTAAGGCTTTGATTTTCTGAAGTAAAAGTTAGTAGCGCTAGGACCAACAGATTAAACCCATTTTTTCAGAAAGTCTTATTTCAATTTTCCTTTTTGTTTACTCAGATCACTCAACCTTATGCTTATCTTTCTTTTTAATCCGGTCTCATTTCCTAGGAAACATTTACTCTCTGTCCTAAGTATGTATATTCATTAAAAATAGATATAGGTTCTTCTATAACACTTATTTATAGTCTCTATGCATTCTCATTAAACATTATCTTAGTTTTACTCATATTAATTTTTTTAATCCTACAATTGAACTTTCTCTATTCAAATCTTGTATCATCTTTTGCATTCCATGATTCTATAATTCACTAAATAGAACTGTCATCTTCCAATCTCAAGTTGGAATGCATTCCCCTTTAACATTTTCCCAATATAAATTCTTGAAAATGTTTTCTCCAGCCATGCTGTGAATAATTTAGTCTCTCTAACTCCTTTCACAATCAGAATTTTCTCACTGCCCTTATGTAGTTGTAAGATATCTGTACTTACCGTTATAAGATTTATCTATTCGTTGAGTTTGAAGTGCTTTCATTAATGCTGAAGTTTTAACAGAATCAAAATATGTATCAGTCAATGAATGCATGTATAGTACTTTAACACCAATTATAAATTATCAAAGTATCTAGTCAAATTACTTTCTCCGAATTTGTGGTTTATATAAATCTAACATACATATATATATATATACACACACACACATACATATATATATATATATATATATATATATATATATATATTTATACATACATATATATATATATATATATATATATATATATATATATATATATATATATGTATGTATATATATATATATATATATATATATATATATATATATATATATATATATATATATATATATATATATATATATATATATATATATATATATATATATATATATATATATAATCAGTTAATATTTGTGATGAATTACAAAATATTAACATCTATCCACAGATAAGTTAGCTTTTATTGATTTTCATTGTTTACTAAGGTGCCTGTGGATGATTTATTGGATATTCTGGCTATTTTTCAAGATATTTCGAGTTCCCTTTACCAAGCCATACTGTTGTTGATGAAATTTATTTGTGTATTAAAAAGTGAAAGTATGGTTTTAATGGAGATTACTGTGAACAAGTAATTGTTTATCCCCCTCTTTTATGTAACACACTCAAATATATATATATATATATATATATATATATATATATATATATATATATATATATATATATATATATATATATATATATATATATGCAAAAGAACCACAGGGAAAAGGAAAATACGAAATATACGCTTAAGTCCTGACTAGTTTCGTGATACTTCTTCAGAGGACTGATTTATTGAGAGAGGTTTCTTTACATTTTATAGGGAAAGCAAACGTACGGACATACATATAGAGATTTAGAGAACAATGACACTCCCTTACCAGCTACCTGGGCTTGGGTCAGGTGTTAAGTGGGAGGAGTCCCCAAGCTCATTAGACACCTGCCAAAAAGGGTCATTTGTAGTGGCGGGTAAATTCTTGTTTTTTTTACTTTCAGTACAGTTTATTTATATGAAAACACGGTAGCCTTATCTATATAAATACATAAGCAAAACATACACATTCATACATATATATATATATATATATATATATATATATATATATATATATATATATATATATATATATATATATATATATATATATATATATATATATATATATACATACATATACTTATATACATATATACACACATACATATATATATATATATATATATATATATATATATATATATATATATATATATATATATATATATATATATATATATATATATTTATATATATAAGTATATGTATGTATATATATATATGTATGTATGTGTATGTTTTGCTTATGTATTTATATAGATATGGCTACCGTGTTTTCATATAAACTGTACTGAAAGTAAAAAAAACAAGAATTTACCTGCCACTAGAAATGACCCTTTTTGGCAGGTGTCTAATGAGCTTGGGGACTCCTCCCAATAAACACCTGACCGAAGCCCAGGTAGCTGGTAAGGGAGTGTCATTATAATAATAATAATAATAATAATAATAATAATAATAATAATAATAATAATAATAATAATAATAATAATAATAATAATAATAATGTTTATTGGACAAAAAATATTTACATACAAAGATTCACAAATAGAAAAAAAAAGATTCGGTTCAAGCCCATGTGGAGCAGAGCTCCTCGGGCAATGATACAACTAAAATAATATCATCAATTAAGTAAAAATAAAAATAAAGTAAATAAGGATATAGATATACAAAATGTTACGCATACATATACATAATCATATGTATACAAATAGATACATATAAATGAGATTCTTAGCCTAAAGACAAATGGAAATGCATATTTATATGGTAAAGAAGGATGGTATATGAAAGCTAATGGTATATACATTGAAAAACTGTAGATATTAAGCAAAAAACTCTGTAAAAGAATTAGTTTTACAAATAAAAATATTCTAAACAATGAAACATACTTGCATTGTGGTTAGGTAGGCAAGTATAAATATTTATTGATAAAGCTTAATACCCAGATAACAGGAGATTTGTATATGATTTCTTAAAAGATCGAACGCTAAGCAGTGCCTTTAGATAAGTGGGCAGAGTATTCCAAAGTTTAATATCTTGGTATAGATACGATTGCTCACATCTATTATTACGTATGAAAGGAAGAGTTAAGTTTAAATTTCTTGTTCCGTATGGATGAACTGATTGTTCCTGAATTATTTTTCGTCTTAAATCTGGAAATTTGTTCAAAATAAGTGTTTGGAACATCATATTCATTAAGGAGAGTTTATAAGTGTCTTCCAGCTTCAATATCGAGAGAGACCGGAAGAGTGGCGATTTATGAGCTAAGTAATCACTGGAGCTTATGATTCTTACCAGTCTTTTTTGAATTACAATTAATGGTTGCAAGACATTTCTACTACTAATCCCCCACTCCGTATTGCAGTAATTTAGGTGAGGAGATACTAACGAGTGATACAATTGTTTTATAATATATAAGGGGAAATACTCTTTTAATCTATATATGATACCCATTACTTTGGCAATTTTATCAACCGTCATATTTACATCCTCACAGAAAGTTAGTTTATTATCAAGAATTATGCCTAAAAATTTACCACTGGACTTCTGATCCAGAGTGTGATTTCCTATAGCAACCTTTATGTTATCCGGAACTCTACGTAGAGAAAAGATTATGAAGTATGTCTTTCTTTCATTTAAGGTTAACTTATTTGCTAGTAGCCAGTTTTTTACATGAGTTAAATCAGCAGTTAGTGTATCACAGATGGAGTAGATATTTTTATGTCTAAAATGAAGCGTAGTGTCATCTGCAAAGAGTATAGAGCTTAACCTACCTACTGATCGAGGTAGATCATTGATATAGGCGAGGAAAAATAACGGGCCTAGGACTGATCCCTGGGGAACACCTATTTTGACCTCCATAACCTCTGAGAGATGGCCATCGAGGGTCACAAATTGTTTTCGACTCATTAAGTAGGATTTTAGTAAGAGTAACGCATTTCCACGTATTCCATAATGTTCGAGCTTTTTAAGCAGCACATCATGAGACACTGTGTCAAAGGCTTTACTCAAATCTAAAAAGACCGCACCAAGGTATTCATTTTTATTCATCGCATTGTAGATATTTTCAAGAAGGTCATTTACAGCATCACTTGTACTAACGCCACGCAGAAAGCCATACTGACAGGCAGAAAAGATATTACATCTAATAAAGAAAGAGTAGAGTCGATTGTACAATAATTTTTCCAAAATTTTATTCAATAAGGGAAGGCAACTTATTGGTCTATAGTTATTGACATCCGATTTATCACCAGACTTATGTAGCACAGTAGCTCACGCTATTTCAAAAATGCCAGGATGAATGCCAGAGGCAATACAACGGTTGAACAATAAGGATATAGGAAAGGCAAGTAAACTAGCATTATTCTTATATAGTTTAGTAGGGGGAGAATGAATATTTGCTTTTTTGTTCTTTAGTTTTTTTATAATGTTGATTACTTCAAGCGGAGAAGATGGGGTCAAATAAATAGAGTGCTGATTTGAAGGAGGCAAATAGGAATGAAAATCTAACTGATTATTTTGAGGCAGGGCATCTCGGAGATTAATGCTGATTGTAGAGAAATGAAGATTAAAAGCATTTGCAATCTGTTGGCTGTCAGTAATAGTTTCGCCGTTACGACCAATGAGTTTTCTTAGCGACGTGCGCTTTTTCTTTCCAGGCCTAAGGGACGAGTTTATGAGATCCCAGGATTTTTAAGCATCATTTCGGAGTTGATCAAAAGTACTATCAAAATATTTTTTCTTTGCCACGAGAATTAATGTAAGCAACATATTACAATAGTTACTATAGCGTTGGGCACTATAAGCACCCAATTCATTCTTCGATATAAATTATGTTTAATGTTAATTGATTTCAGTAGCCCTTTGGAGAGCCACTTATTCACCAATCTTTTAACACTTACATATTTTGTTTTTAAAGGAAAGCATTCATTGAAAAAGCTGTCTATTTCATTTGTAAAAGAGGCCGCACCCAAGTGAGGATCTAATGAGGCTTGACCATATTCGGACCAGTCTTTCCCCCTCAGGAGCTCCGTGAATTTCCTGTCATTCACTTCGCTCATATCTCTGAATTGAATTTTTATTTTATTGTCTACGTTGTTTAATATAGGCATTAAAAGACTACAGAAAATTGGGGAATGATCTGTGATATCTGCTAAGAATATCCCACTATTACTAACAAGATTATTATTAGCCCAAATATGGTCGATACAAGACAGCGAGTCATTCGAACCGACTCTTGTTGGTCTAGTTCTCATTGTTCTCTAAATCTCTATATGTATGTTCGTACGTTTGCTTTCCCTATAAAATGTAAAGAAACCTCTCTCAATAAATCAGTCCTCTGAATAAGTATCACGAAACTAGTCAGGACTTAAGCGTATATTTCGTATTTTCATTTTCCCTGTGGTTCTTCTGCATCTCAGCATCACGTTTTTCTGTGATTTTTACGCATATATATATATATATATATATATATATATATATATATATATATATATATATATATATATATATATATATATATATATATGTGTGTGTGTGTGTGTGTGTGTATGTGTGTGTGCGTGTATATATATACACACACACACACACATATATATATACACATATATATATATATATATATATATATATATATATATATATATATATATATATATATATATATATATATATATATATATATGTGTGTGTGTGTGTGTGTGTGTGCGTGTATGTGTGTGTAAATACTATTATATATATATATATATATATATATATATAT
>NC_090740.1:36766342-36776342 GCF_036898095.1 Palaemon carinicauda
GATGTTTAACTCTGTTGTTTTTATAGAATAAATACTTTAAAGCTAATAAGATATATTCTGTTATCCAGTTACACACATCTGAAACAACACATACTCAATGTGTGCTTATAACAGTAGCACACCAATAAATGGTGGCAGCGGTTAAACTCTAAGAATTAGAGAAAGATCTTCAAGACTTCAAAATAAAAGCTGTAAAACCAGAGAAAGATCTTCAAGACTTCAAAATAAAAGCTGTAAATCCAGAGAAAGATCTTCAAGACTTCAAAATAAAAGCTGTAAAACCAGAGAAAGAGCTTCAAGAACTCAACATTATCTACATGAATCTACAATTTTGACTAAGTGTTATAGTCCATCGAAACAGTTAACATTAACAAATGTTAGAATATAACCTGAATCTTCAATCAACATCCTAAGAAACCCAAGGACTGGCGTTCAACAATTGCAAAACATACCCAGGAAGCACTACATTCAACAAGAAACTCGAACGATACATCGCTAACAAAACATCAAGAGAGAGAGAGAGGACGTGTCGACATCACACAGACCCATATATAAGCTAAGTACAAATTTTTGAATTCATTCCAGTTTGGGCAGTGAAGTGTAGTTATCACGAGTCGTTAGTCGATTATTACTGGGGTAAGTGAATTGCTAATCTTTGTTAAAGGAAACTCCGAATTCTCATTTAGAATTTTTCTTTCTTTGTGCTAATTCCTTTTTCTTTCAGAAATTCTCGTGAAATGTTTTGGGATTAGTAACATTGTTTGGGGAATTGTGTTATACATATGCGTTTACGCAGTGGGCGTCTGTACTCATATAGATATTTTGATAGAATTGCAAGGGGTCGAAGAGATAGGAAAAAAAATACAGCGGTCATGACTCCTCCTGTGAGCCCTTCCCCTGGACCTAGTGGTGTAGGCCAGACTAATCCTCCTCCAATTGTGACGCTTGTAAATGCCAGGTCAGCAATCCTTCCTTTTCAGGGTCGAGTCAACGGGTTCTTGCCACAAAATGTGGAGTCATGGATTTCATCCGTCGATGCCCATTTAAATGCCAAACAGATCGTAGACCCTTTTGTACAATTACAAGAAGCTAAAAGTTTTATAGATTTTTCTAAGGGGGATGCGAGTGCGTATTTAAGAGGTGTTTCATTTCAAGAAGCAGTTACCTGGGATGATTTCAAAGTTAGGTTACGCGTGATCTATGGGGGTGAGGAAGCCTTGGATGTAGTATTAACGTTATGAAATACACTTAATCAAGCCACTATGAATCGGCTTAATGTTATTGAGAGAGCAGCTCTCATAGCTGATAGGCTTAACGAATATCAGGACATTTTAGGTCATTCCACTTGGGTTACTAACGATAACATCTCCGTGAAAGATTTTTTACGATTAATGTATTTGACTTGCATGACACTTATGTTGCCTGAAGCTTTAGTGCGGTGTTTTGATAAGAAGTTAACGCCTGCAAGTACGGAATTGGATGTCTATAAACAGATAAAGAAACACATGTCCAAGTGTCCAGATCTCGATCCCGTGTTAACTCAAGTTTTTGCAAAGAATGAAACAAAACCACAAACAGTGAACGTAGTTAGCAGTCCAGTAGCGGGAATGACGTGTTATAACTGCAAACGTCAAGGTCACTTAAGCGCAGACTGCAGAACGAAATTTTGCTCAATTCACAACACTGCAACGCATTCATATAGTCAATGTTACTCGCGTAAGACACAACAATATCCCAGAAATACACAGTCAATTCCACAGTCAGTTCCATATGGAAATAAAAAGAAAAATCCTCATTTTAACAATAAGAAGAAACAACCAAATGTCAATGCAGTTCAGAGTCCAAAACAAACAAACACTTCTTCAAATATCGCTGAGCCTGGGCCGTCAAACCAGACCTCGCAAGGTCAGACTAATTTTCAGAATGTGCAGAGCAAAGCAAATACCACATAGTTAACTCTAGAGGGGAAGAGAGTGATGTTGGGTCAAGGTCATTCATGTCAACATCAATAGTATTGAATAATCAATTTAATGTTTTATCAGATAATTGTGAGACAATAGATTTTCCTATGAAACACACGGCCGAATTAAGTAAAACAGTGCATGCTCTCGTAGATTTGCAACGAATTCATACAATAATAAGCCAAAATAAGTTACGGCCAACCTTATATGCTGTAAATTTAGAACACAAATCCTTTACGTTATTTTTTGACTCTGGTAGTCCACGTAATATCATGGATTTGAAGACACGTCATTTGTTGTTTTCGAACTTTCCGATTGAAAAATCAGGAATTAGACTTTCAGGTATAGGAAATAATGAATTAAATGTCATAGGCATAACTCATGTTCAGTTCAGAGTCGGTAATCGCACGTTTGCCGATACATTTGTTGTTGTAAAAAACATTAATATGTATCCAGCTGTAATTATAGGATACCCATCTATGGGAAATCAAAACATTATCTTAGCTCCTGCCAAGCACGGCGTGTATATCAAAGGGAAATTCTATAAGTCTTCTAATACCTTAAAATCAGTTTTGGATAAAAAGGAGACGACAAATGTAACCGTAACGTACGTTGAAGAACCAATAACTTGTCTCACTAATAAAGAAATAATATACACGACCCAGCAGAATTCTCGTTCACCCGTAATATCATCTTGCACGCAATCTATCGAACCAAACCTACCTTCGAATTTAATAGTGCAAATAAAGAAAACATTACCGGGATCTGAAATATTAATCCTTTCCGATACTTTGAAAACTAACGGATTGTCTGTCACACAAGCTATTTATACAGTAGGCTCACATCAACAATGTAATATCGAAGTCTGTAATCATTTAAATAACACTTTAGTAATTCACAAAAATCAACATATCTTGGATGTAGAAGTTTATAAACATCGTATTCTTACCGTTGCTGAAATCAATCACTCTCAATCAGTTGCGGATGAATCCCTTTTGCGATCTATTGAAAATAAAATCAATAAGGACATTCAAGACGAAGAAATTCAGCAGAACATTTTTGAACTTTTAACTAAATATCATGATGTTTTTTCCACTACGGATGGATCCTTAGGAAAAACAGATGTGATCGAGCATCAAATAAGGTTAAAGGACAAGCAGAAAATTATCTATGTACCCTCGTACAGACTCCCTATGAAATTCCAGAATGAAATAAATGATGAAGTAGGTAAAATGTTAGAGGAAGGAGTCATTAGAAAATCAAACAGCCCTTATAATTTTCCTTTAATAGTTGTACCGAAAAAAGATCGAACATGGCGTATCTGCGTCGACTTTCGTCGTCTAAACGAGGAAACGATCCCTGATCGATTCCCAGTGCCATGTACTGACGATATTTTGTCTTTGTTAGGTCAGAATAAATATTTTACCAGTTTGGCTTTCACCAGATATCATTAGAAGAAGATAGTATCCCATACACAGCCTTCAGCACAGCCAGGGGACATTATGAATTTTTACGGATGCCTTTTGGTTTACGTTGTGCTCCTATAACATTTACAAGAATGATTAACATAGTGTTTGGAGACTTGTTAGGGGATATATTGCATGCCTATATGGATGATCTTGTAATCTTTTCCAACACCTTAGAAGAACATCAACGTAAGTTAGAACTAGTACTACAGAGATTAAGACAACATAACTTAAGGGTAAAGATTAGTAAGTGTGAATTTTTCAAAACAGAATTAATATATTTGGGTTTCATGGTGTCAAGCCAAGGTCTTAAAGTAGTCCATGATAAGGTGTCGGCTATACGTAATTTTCCCATACCTACTAATGTCAAGGGAATACAGCAATTTCTGGGTTGTAGTGGATATTACAGGCGTTTTATACGCAACTATTCAATAATAGCCGCTCCTTTAACTGATCTTACGAAGAAGGGCGTAGATTTCATATGGTCTGAGCAACATCAACAGGCGTTCAATACTTTGAAAGATGAACTGTGTAGTTCTCCTATCTTAAAATTTCCTGACTTAGGTAAGGAATTCTTCATTGCAACAGACGCCTCAGACTTAGGAGTAGGAGGGGTATTGCTTCAGCAATATGATAAACAATTTTTCCCGATAGCTTTCTATTCTCGAAAATTGAGAACTTCCGAAAGTAAGTAGGCAGTAATAGACAAGTAAGGGCTAGCTATTGTTAATTTGCTAGTGCATTTTAAGTTCATAATTTACGGTTATCCCGTTAAGGTTCTTACTGACCATAAACCACTAACAGAGTTCTTTAAAGGCTTCAACCACAGCCCTAAACGAACTCGGTGGCATTTGATCATTCAAGATTTTGGCGCAAGAATCGGGTATTTACCTGGGAAAGCAAATATCATTGCGGATGCATTATCACGCAACCCCGTGTCATCTTGTACGGAGCCTTTAGCTGAAATAATAGATATATCAACATCCATGCCTATTGTAAAAACAATATCTGAACAAGAAGATTTAGGCTGGAGCGCTGAATTGTTACAGACTGAGCAAAGAAAAGATCAGAAAATAGAAACAATTATAAATGCTTTGAAAGGCAATCATAAGGAAAAGGAATATATCAAGTATGAGCAGCAGAATTATATAATCAAAGATAATATTCTGTGTAGGACTGTGACAAGGAAAACCCGCAATACACCACATGTAACTAACGACCAGGTAGTAGTACCAATCTCTCTTATTTCCACTGTCCTGAATTGGTTGCATTCAAATCCATTACATGGACACCCGGGGTTCTCATTAATGTCACAGAAAGCCAAATCATTGTTTTATTGGCATACAATGCTTACAGATATAAAAAGACACATAGCTAATTGTCGCACATGTCAGGAAAACAAAGGGCATACGAAAACACCTGTCAGCCTAGGAACTTATCCTGTGCCCAATCAACCCTTTGAAAGAATACATTTAGATTTGTTAACTGGATTTTACGAGTCAGACAGAGGAAATAAGCACCTCTTAGTAATTATAGATGCTTTAACTCGATATACAGAACTAATAGCGCTTAAAACTAAAACTGCGATTGAATGCGCTAGGAAGTTTTACGAGTGTTACATTTGTAAACATGGAATTCCACACATGATAATCTCAGACTCGGGTGGTGAATTTAATAATCACTTTCTTACCTCATTGTGTGAATTCCTCAACATAAAGAAAATAAATACCATGATATATCACCCAGAGTCGAATGGGCTAGTGGAAAGAGTAAATAGGAAGATATTGAATATATTGAGGGTAACAATAGGGGGATCAGACCCCAACTGGGATATTGCAATACCGGCGGCACTGAGTACTCTGAATCATTCATATCATATATCAATTAAAATGTCACCGCATGAAGCATTGTATGGTACCCCAGTTAGAACGCCTTTCCATGTATTAACGCCTACAACTAATCTATCAAATCCTTTAAAAGAATGTATAAATGCAAGTATAAGTCGATATGATATCCTTCGAAAGAATTTAGAAGAATCACAAATCATAATGAAAAGGAATCATGATAAAACAGCGAAACCAACTAAAACATATACCGTGGGTGATAACGTATATATTAAAATCAATGTACGAAAAGGGCTCAATTATAAACTAACACCTAAGTTTGAAGGCCCATTTAACATTTTGGAAACATTAACGGCCAATAGGTTTAGAGTTCAAAACGTATCCCAACCCACGGATGAGAGAATAGTACCATTGGCTCACATAAGAAATTAAAAAGAAAAGAGAGAAAAAGAAGTGAGGGAAAATTTTTTTTATTTTATGTGATTAAAAGTTTTCTTTTTAATACAGGAGTAATTACATATATTTTTTCTCGTTACAGGTTTCCAAGATGAATTTTTTGTTGTTGGGAGTGATATTGTTCGCTCAGACATTTTTCTCGTGTGGGATGAGCTCTAAAACTAAAAGTATAAATTTTAAATATGGCACTATAATTGAAAGACAAGAAGACATTTTTATTACATCAACCAACGTAATTGTAGAAGTGAATATGCAAGCAATTTTTCTTCAAGAGAATTATGTCACTAGCTTAAGAACCGCCATTTCAAGGTTTTCTGCCTCATTGAATGAGTTGCATAGAAGACATTTTCATTTGACTACAGAGAGTTTGCTTGGATCAACATTAAAAGTTGCAGAGATGCTATCTGATGACTTGAAAAATAAGACTGACGAGACAGGATCTTTGGCTTATGACCTTTTGATGTGGACTGTAGGACACGAACATAAAGAAAGACGAAATCCGTTTATTTATGCTGCATTAAGCATCTTTGGGTCGGTTGCAAGTTTAGGTTTAGGAATTTCCAATCGTCTTAAAATTAGTAATCAAAATAAGAAAATTGAGTTCTTGACTCATGAAGATGAATTGATTATGTCAGAACTAAGGAATCAGTTAGCTTCAATCAATAAAATTATGGATTTGGTAAATGAACATTCAAATAATATCGTTCAAATTATGAAAGTACAGGATTTGTTGGCAACATTAACGTATTATGATTCAAAGATAGATCACATACATAACAGAATTGCACATTTCATTGAGAAATCCAAGGATTATGTAGAAGCTATCACGTTAGCAACTAAAGGTGTATTGTCGCCCCATTTGTTGCCTATAAGTTACTTAAAGTTAATTCTGGAGAACGGATGGGATAAACTAGGCTATGTTCCTTTGTTAGACGAACATAGGTTAGAATTTTATTACAGCCTAATTACAGTAAACGTAGATAATAACAAGGTTATGATTACAATTCCCTTTGATTCTTCTGATGCTTGGCAATCTTACAGGATATCACCATTTCCGACTTTCATGACGAATCACTCAAATCCAGTAATATCCAGTTTGACAGGACACGTATTGATTTCCCCAGACAAGGAAACATATACGGTCATTAAAGACTTAAATCAATTAACTCACTGTTCAGACGCAATGGATAGAAAAATTTGTACAGCTGACTCATTTGAATTCCATAAAAACTTAATGGATTCATGCGAGTTAGGTATAGTGCTAGACGGTGCTCTCTCCCATACAAGTGAAAATTGTCTGGATAAGCTTTATCCCTTTGACAATAATGAGTTCAATTACAGACTGAACAATGGCTCGTGGATACGATACGACAAGGACGGTTTCAATGTATCATGCCCTGACGGATCCACGTCCTTCACACACATCTTCGTCGCAGCAGATGGTTGTATCGGGACTTCCCCTAATTCCATGGTGACTGGTCTACGGACACTCATCAGAGAACGAGCCTACTTCGCGAACTTCACGTGGACCTCTACAATGCCAGCACTTCCTCTCCCGTACAACAGACAAGTTGCCAAGCGGTTGATGAAACTAACCGAAATGGACCACCTGTCACCGACTTATAAGGAAATCCTTCACCACATACTACTAGCAGGATGGGCGTTTACGGTGGTGATATTTATCGCCGTGAACATCCTTGTTTGGCGTAGGTTACGGCACAGCATGCAGCTACAAAGGAACGATTCGCCTAGTCCCGACAATACTCCATACTTGATTCAATTCAAAGCCGTTTGAGTGGCCACCTCATTCGCTAAAGGAGTAAATTGTCGGGAAGTGTTTGTAAGAAAAGCTGTTAGTACGCTAGTAATATGTAATTGAAGAAATATTCTACATTTGCATTGTTAAAAATACATTTAAAACAACATTTAAAAAAAAAAAAGATATAAATCATTTTTTCTCTCGGCATCTAATAACAATATATAAGCCGGAATGTTAAAAAGAAAAGAGGAAAAAAAAATATATAACAGAATCTATGGGCATCTAATAAAATATATCAGCCCTATATATAAATATATATATATATGTACGAAACCGTGGTACGTGTACGTACCAGGAATTCGTGTTTGTGCACTAAAAAATTAAGTATTATGTTAGTATGTTTCTGACAAAGGTAACAATTATTCTTTAACAAGTTACCGAATCATATGTAAGTCAGTAGTTTTTTTTTTGTACCATATAATCATTTGCTAGCAATGTACCATATATATGATCTTTATTTTATCATGCATTTTTCTTTTTGCTTTGGTAATATCTTTTTCATATGCATTATTGTTATTATTTTTTAATGTGCCTATTTGGACATTCGTCCTCGTTTGATTATGGCTAAAGTTAAAAAAAGAATAATCCATATGTCCAGTCACACCTAGTAACCATGTTTTGGCTTGTTGTTAAATTTTTGTGAAAAAATTGAGATAGCTGGCCGAGCTTATGTAATAATTAGAATAGTTAATATTACATGTTTAAAACACATGACGTAATATGTCATGTTGGATGAAGGAGCTAGCCGTGGGACTTGCTGTAGTCATTCAAATCATAAACAGGACGTACAATGCAGTGTCAACAATGTGACATTTTTCTTAAGCATCAACACTTTGCCTCAGCGTGTGAAAGTTTGTGACGTCACCGGATGCAGGTGTCTTCCGAGTTTGTGACGAATCTTATATAAACTAAGCATACGATATCTGTGATATCGATAAGTTAGTCAGTTCATATCTATACTTCACCAGAATTGGTCATCTGACCAACCCAGCTTCCTCCATTGATGGAGATGTTTAACTCTGTTGTTTTTATAGAATAAATACTTTGAAGCTAATAAGATGTATTCTGTTATCCAGTTACACACATCTGAAACAACACATACTCAATGTGTGCTTATAACAGTAGCACACCAATACCCATACCTCTATTTAGCAATAAATCAGCATAAAGGCCCTCTATCAGCAACGGAAGGGATGAGGTCATTCAAAAAGGGCTGTGCCAACTAAGGACGTTATCTGAATCTGAAGACAAAAATTTAATTTTGTTGTTGGTTAAAGTCTCAGTTAAATGAGCAATGGAAATTGAATATATGACTAGTGTTGCCTTTTGGAAAATTAGACAATTTCCTCTTCACGTACGATTATCAATTAATTTTAACTATTATCAAACTGCTTTATATCTCCCATTACTGTTGGTTGTTATGTTGAGTGGTGGTAATCGGAAAACGATACTTTTGTAGAAGGAAATAATGTCAAAACCCAATAAAACAAGACAACTGACAAAAAAAAAAAAAAAAAATAACATAGGTTACACACATTTGTCTACAATGATTATAACATCAGCTGTTTTAAATGTTTATTTCTGTTAAATCTAATATAAAGTTGGGATAATAGAGTAGATGTACCTTCTTCATTTGACATACGATGTTATGAAATTATGGCTCTCATATGTCACATAGTCTTCTTTAATACAACTGATTTTGATTTTTTATGAAAATATTGTAAATAAATTGTAGATCATTTTCAAAGTTCAGCAAGAACTAATGCTGCAACAAACCAAATTACGCTAAAATCATTACGAAAAAATCACGAGATGCATCGATATTGCGACATTTGTCAAACCTAGTGTGTTGTAAAAGGCCACACATATCCTGAACTTGTATTTCAATCTGATCTAAGATTATGCATATCCTACCAGCATTTTATCTAAATACTTTCTTTTCATATCAATACAAAACTTACTTCCAAAATACAGATCTAGAGTGCACCACTGAGAGTGCGGCAGGTCTCAAGAATATTAACAAACATTGCTTCGACATTCTTGCGCCATATCGGAGGGATGTGTAGGAAAATTCACTTGATAAAAAAAATGTGTTTCTTTGAGACAGGCCTCTGGTGATGTAATGTCCATCATAAAGGTGTTCTGCTTGGTTTTAAATTAGTGCACCTTCACTAAAAGATCGTAAAATACATTTGGGTTCATTCACCTACAGTTTCTCAAGATTTGTTGCCATTATGGAGTTTGCCTAAAAATATTATATGGTTTCTCCTTGCATTTATTCAGCGTAACTACTCTCGTCATTCCATTCTATGCATTTCATTATTATAGTAAGGTTTGACAAGTATTATGTTCCTTTATATCTTACTGCTCACCATAGCAATGATATTGTACTCAACTAGACTGAGGAAATTGAACTATCTTACTTTGCCCTTCAGTCTTTGCCAGCTGAAATAT
>NC_090740.1:36781342-36783842 GCF_036898095.1 Palaemon carinicauda
GGATGAAAACCAAAAAAATTCTCGCCTTGAAAAGAGTCAACGAAGAATAGTAGCTCAAAGTAGTCAGGAATCATGAAATCAAAGAATGACTCGACTTTAGGATAACCAACAAAGAATGATTGTCCCTCGAAACCAAGAAACATCGGTAGGAGCTAAGAATTGTTGCCATATTGATAGTCAGCCATGCAGAATCAAGAGCACGTCCTTTTAATGCTGTACAATGGCGTCTTGATGACTTCACTTATAATCCAAAATGCCCCTATGAAACAGAAGACATGGTACAAATTGACTTAATGGCACAGTAATGTAATCACTGTGATACTCTAAATTGGAAGAATGAACCTCCTGAATTGTGTTGCAGTGGAAGGAAACTTAGACTGCCTTTGTTACTTCAACCTCCTGAATATCTGAAAAAAAAAAAAATACTTTTCAATAGAATATCCCATAATTCAAAACAATTTCCTAAACACATACAACTATACAACAATGCTATCTAAATGACTTCATTTGGAGCAAAATTTGTAAATGAGGGGGGAATTAAGACCACATTTAAGATCCAAGGGCAAATATACCTGGACCACGTCGGGTACCCCCATTAGTATACAGTATACAAACACACATACACACACACACAGACACACACACACACACACACACACACATATATATATATATATATATATATATATATATATATATATATATATATATATATATATGTGTGTGTGTGTGTGTGTGTGTGTGTGTGTGTATGTGTGTGTGTGTGTGTGTGTGTGTGTGTGTGTGTTTGTACGTATATTAATTTGCCACTGTTACATGTCTTCTAGATGTTAAGATGCAAATAATCTTCTGACATCAAGCTTATTCAACTTCAATGATAAATATTATGTTACCAGATGTCAATGGCCAAAAAGATTGTATGTTGGTCATCACCTGTGACAGTGGCTTCCTTGATTATTAATCTTTTCTTTTTGAATTATTGAGAATCTAATGTATTTTTTTCTGTTAAATACTAGTACCTGTCATTCCACTCTGCCACGTTCCCTCTAAAGCACTATGCTTACAAATGGTAGCAAGACACTGACACTGTCGCTTGGGAGCACTTAATACCAGTGGAATTTCATCATGGCTGACGTTATACTGCCTTTCATTGGCGTAGATTTCCTTTGCCTATTTCTACCCCCTAATTGAAGCCGCACATCAACGCCAATCCAAAGCCAGCCCTTACTCAGCTACACTTTATCAACTTCTTTCTCCATCTTCACTCTCCACATCACTACGCCCACAGATGCCTATATCCACTCCCTCACTTTATATCCCGTCATCTTCCTCCCAGAATTTTACCAAATGCCCTTATTTACTACCAAGCACTGTATCTATCACCATATCAAGACAAGGGGACCCACAGTGTTTGCAATATCCATATATTCAGCAGGTACTAAACAATAATTTTCCAAAATAAAAAAAAATAGGCTTTTGTCAAAAAGCCTCAAACCTAAGGACATAACCCCTGCACATTGTACAGAAGAATGATAGATCCCTGCCATTAACTTGCACACATAACCAGAGAAGTACTCACCCGACCCGCCCCCCCCCCCCCCCCCTCTCCTACCCAACATCGCCAGCATCATGATCTACCTTCACAGAGCTGAAGTATTTTTTTTACCTTTGAGCTCTTGAGGGAATAATACCAGGTGCCCATGAATCCAGAAGATATTCCCAAGACTACCATCATTATCCCCTTTGTCATATATACTTTCAATTACTCCTGCTTTTGGCATTTATAATGTAGGGGCCACTTTTCCATTACTCATGGACGGCCTCTTAAGGAACTTCCACTTCTGGGAAGGTTATGAATGTGCTATACTGATGAAAAACTCATTGTAGTCAGGTAAAACTAGAGTGACTTTGTCATCAAGGAATGGCATTCTTGGGTCATAGCTGCACTCTTGAGGGCCTTCACTCCTTCCTTGAGAAAATGTTGGAAGTACAAAAGTTCCCCACACCTTTGACTATTAAAACCCTGCAGTATTTTTTAGGCATGGGGGACTATCATCATTGCTACTTTTGCCTCATCCTACGAGGTGTAGCTAAAAAAAAAAAAAAAAAAAAAAAAAAAAAAACTTGAGTTGGGTTCCTGTTCAGGTGACGGCCTTCTTCAACGTAAAGAAATCTGTATTAACTATTACTGCTCTCCTCTCTCCCGTGCCAACTTCTATCCTCCTACTCCTCACTGATGCCAGTAACATCACTTCAGGATCAGTAATCGAATAAATAATCAACGTATTGCTCCATCCATTGGCTTTCTTCAGAATAAAATTTTTAAAGGCAGAATCTAGCTATTTTACCTACGAAAACAAACTACGGGCTCGTATTTGGCTATCTATAACCTCCATTCTTAGAGGGCGCATATTTCATCATTTGTACGAATCACAATCTCCTTGTACTCGTCTTCACTCACAGTTGTGCCATTGCTTAATATATCCTGTTGCTAAAACCC
>NC_090740.1:36786342-36793842 GCF_036898095.1 Palaemon carinicauda
TTATATTGTTTTTGGCAACTTATTTGTTTATGAAAATGATTAACTTCTCACAAATGAAGTATTCAAAATATTTTTTTTCCATCATATGCAGCCTATCGTAATCACATATGGATCTCAAATAGTGTTAACTAATTACGGATATATCTTGCTTAGTATTTGCCATACATTTTTAAAGCAGTCATATCATTGACAATACAATGTCGATGTCGATATAGAAATGATCAACTACGTTTTTTAAAAAGATCCGAACCTCTCTCTCTCTCTCTCTCTCTCTCTCTCTCTCTCTCTCTCTCTCTCTCTCTCTCTCTCTCTCTCGGAACACTATTAACACTCAGCTTCTGAAGGGTGGAAAGGGGAGGCGGAAATCATCAGTATGGTAGTCGATTGATATTGACACAACCCAGAAATTTTCTTAAAATTTCGTACGTTTGTTCCGCTTTCCACTTTACATTGCCATATATCCATGTAAAAAAAGAATGGAATTCCCAATTTCAAAATCAGCGGGAACAAAATAAGAACACAACGAAAACGATGAAAAAATATAATTGAAATCTCTCTGGAGGAGGTTGAGATTTCGAGGAAGAGTTTGCAATTTCAACTGAATCTATTGTTGATGTCACGAGAGATGGCTGGAGATTGGACGGCAATTTCTCAGTCAACATGGGAAGATTTGCTCTTCTGGGACCCAATTTCCAGCAGTGGGATTCAAGATTCTATTTCACTTTTAAGTTTTTCATTCATTGTTTTCTTTCCTACTTTTGATTACTCACAGACGACATCTTGATTAAAAATGCCTGATACAAATTAGAAAATGAGAGCCCTAATGAAAAAAAAACAGTAATCTATAATTTCTCTAAAATATTGTTATATCACTATCTTATTGTATTGAATAATTTTTCACGTTCTTATTTCATATTTAAGTACAATTTCATGTAGATAAAAACATAACAATTCCATTAGAACATAACCTAGTTACAACTAAAATAGTTATGGAAAGAATAATATTAATATTAACACAAGGAGAGGAAAAGGAGCAACAAGGATACGAGAACATGCATATATTTATGTATGTACTATAGGCATGGGATAATCTGCGTATCAGTACTTTTGTCCTCAACATTGTCATTGATTAATTTGATTAACAATCTTTCTGACTCCATTATTGTGAAATAAAGCTATCTTAATTCAATTACTTGATGTTTTAACTACCACAAAATACTCCAGGTGTATTATGTGAAATTGTTTAGGATATTTTTCTAACCCTATAATTGCATTTCATAGTATTAATGTTACTAAATATATTATTACATTATTGTGTCTAAAAAACTTTGCCAATGTTAACTATACCTTTGACACTGGAATAGAAAAGAAAATATTCTAAACTTGCATATTCCAAAGTCTAGACCTGGATATATATCATTAAATTAAAAATTCCATGTTTGTTCTTTATGTTCATATACTTATAATAATCCTACAGAGATAATTTTTCCGCTTGGTCTTTGTAGCTATAATTTGAATTGAATATTCTACTATATTAACAACTAATTTGGAATATGTTAAGATGACAAAAAATTATATTTTTTATAGGATATTCTCTCATAGTATATATATATATATATATATATATATATATATATATATATATATATATATATATAAATTTATATATATATATATATATGCATATATACATATATAAATATATATATATATATATATATATATATATATATATATATATATATATATATATATATATTTATATATATATATATATATATATATATATATATATATATATTTATATATATATATATATAAATATATATATATATATATATATATATATATATATATATATATACATATATATATATATATATATATATATATATATATATATATATACATATATGTCTATGTCTGTGAATAGACCATGGCAATCTCCCAAGTTTTTTTGGGTGATTGACATAAAAAAACGAAACAAAATATTTTTTTCTCTCTCTCTTTGTTCCTCCTGGCCTGACAAGTGGTTCAGCAGAGTTTGTTTAGCACTGGTAGGATGCCACAGTTCACCCTGCCCCGTTTTTTCACCACAGTGAAGCTCCATATACTGAATCCACAACTGCCACTACCTCACGGGTCACCAAGGCAACTGGGCGAAGCAGCATAGCCCATAGGAACTGCGTCAAAATCCCTCATCATTCATTGCTATTTCTAGCATGCTCTTTTGCTTCTATGACATCTATCTTATCACTCCATCCATCCAACCACACCTTGGCCTTTCTCTTATGCATCTCCCATCCACCTTCTTTAGCAACCATCTATTTTCCATTCTTTCTACATGGCCAAACCATATAAACACTTTCATATAGACACTAGCCCCTAACCCATTTCTTACACACATTTTGACCCTCAGTACTTTCTGATCCAGATACACCAGCATACTTCTCAAACGCATCATCTCCAACACATTAAATTTTTGTGTCTCCATCACTTTTATCCCTCACAACTCCGATCCATACATCACAGTTGGCACACTCACTTTTTTCGTAAATAAACTCTTTACATTCATTCCCAAACCTCTATTCTTTACCACTCCCTTCACTGCCCACAACCCTTTACATCGTTTATTCCCTCTCCTACATACAACTGCTTCCACTCCACCATTTGCAGAAACCTCAGGCCAAAGGTACTTAAACTGATCTACTGGCTCAAGTAACTCTCCATTCAAAATGGCATCCACTCTATCTTCTTGTGCCCCTTATTCTTACCCACATTAACTCTCAGCTTCCTTCTGTCAAACACCCTTCTAAACTCTTTCACTAATCGACCCAGCTTCTTCTCCTCCAATATCATCTGCAAACAACAAATGATTCACCTCCCACTCATGACAACTCTCATCTATCAGTTTCAACCTTCAACGAAGCACTCGAGCATTCACCTCATATACGTCTTCATCAACAAACAATTTGCTACCTTGACATACACTTTTCTGCCTATGTATAAACTTTTCACTACTTGTAATATCCTTCCACTAAGGCTATATAATTTCCGTATTATCAACATCACCTACCTATTAAATCATAAGCATTATTTAGACCCATAAATGCCAAATACACCTTACCTTCTCTAAACATTTCTTGCGTATCTGCCTAGCTGTAAAAATGTGATCCATATTTCCCCTACCTCTACTAAAACCACCGTGTACTTCTAAGATTGTATCCTTTGTTTTATGCTTATTCCTATTAAATGATACTCTACTATACATTTTTCAAACCACAATCAGTTAACGAATACCCCTGAAATTACCACATTCAAGTAAATCTCCCCTACCGATATAAAACGGAACAATACACCAAACACAGAGATCTCAAGTACCATTGACAACATAAAAAAATATATTAAACAATTCCACCAATCATTCTAGTACAATCACCTTACTTTCCTTTAACATATCAGCCCCCACACCATACCATACCAGGTGTTTCCGTACTCTCATTTCATTTACTGCTCTCTTCACTTCCTACCTTGCAATCTCTCTCTTATTCTCATCCCCCATCACTGACAACTCAACACCTGCAACAGCAATTATATCTGCCTCCCTATTATCCTAAACATTCAGCAACCTTTCAAAATATTTAGCGCATCGTTTCCTTAACTCATATCCTTTAGACATCTTTCAATGTCTCTTCATTTCTTGATCCACCATTCCTTACTCTCTTCACTTCTTTACAAAACTTCTTATTCTTTTCATACGAATGACACAATCCCTGACCCCTCCTCCAGTCAGCTGCCCTCTTTGTTTCATCTACCTTGTGTTTTATTTCCAAATTTTCTATCTGTATCATGCATACTTCTCTACACTATTACTCTGGAGCCATTGTACAAATGTCGACTTTTCTCCCCCACTTTCAACTTCATTCCTTGATTCCACCATTGACTACCCTTCCTCAGGCTGCCACCAACAATTCTCTTGCCACAGACATCACTTGTAATTCCAACGAAATTTTATTTAATACTAACTTTACTAGTTTATCTCCCTTTCTTGATATTCACTTTTTACATCTGTTTTTTTCCATATCTTCAAGCTTAACTATATCCTTTTTACAACAACAACCACCCCTCATCCCATTTCTTAACTCTTATCCTACAACTAATTTTTATTCAACCAAAATATTATCAGACATACCAGTAGCCACACCCCTAAAAACATGCATATCTTTCAATCTTCAAAAGATTCTTCTTGTTATCAACACAAAATTAATTAATGCCTACCGATCTCACATTTGTCACTCTTACTCAGAATATGTATGTATGTATATATATATATATATATATATATATATATATATATATATATATATATATATATATATGCCCCATGTGGCCACGGGGGCATAAAAACAATTGGAATAGCGCCAACGTATCCCTGCGTGCCGTAAGATGCGACTAAAAGTGACGGGATGAGGGCGCTGGGAACCCCCTCTCCTGTATTATAATCCTGTGACACATCAAAGAGGTGGAGTTTGGGGGAGAGTGACTGCTCCCCGCACTCTAGTTTTGGGGTGTTTGAATGTGAGTGGATGTAGTACGATAGAGAGTAAAAAATGTGAGATTGGAAGTATGTTTAGGAATAGAAGGATGGATGTATTGACTTTGTGTGAGACAAAGATGAAAGGGAAAGGTGAAGTGATGTTTGGTGAAATGTCTGGTAGTGTCTGGGATTGAAAGGGGAAGAGCAAGAGAAGGTGTGGCTTTATTGCTGAGTGAATGGTAAAGTAGTGGAATGGAAGGAGATATCATCTAGGTTAAAGTGGGTCAGGGTTAGGTTGGGTAGGGAATGTTGGGCTTTTGTCAGTGCGTTTAGGCCAGGTTGTGAGAAAAGTGAAGAAGAGCAGAATGAGTTTTGGAATGAAATAACTAGGTGTGTAGAAGGACTGGGTAGAAGAAATTATGTAGTTGTCATGGGTGACTTAAATGCTTGAGTAGGCGCTGGGGAGGTAGAAGGTGTCTTTGGGAAGTATGGCGTACCAGGTGAAAATGAGAGTGGTGAGAGACTGTTAGATATGCGTGTTGAACAAGAGATGGGGATAAGTTCTAGCTTTTTCAAAAAGATAGATAAAAACAAGTATAAATGAGTAAGAGTGGCAAATGGAAGAGTGGTAGAAAGGGCGTTAATGGATTATGTGTTGATAACTAAAAGAATGTTTGAAAGATTGAAAGACATGCACGTGTTTAGGGGTATGGCTAACGGTATGTCTGATCATTTTTTGGTGGAAGGAAAATTAGTTGTGGCAGAAGAGTGGGGGAATAGAGTAGGTGGATATAAAACGGAGCTAGTGAGGGTTGAAGAGCTAATAAAACTGGGGGTAAAAAGTAAATATCAAGAAAGGGTGAAAATGGCATATGACGAAGTGAAAGTAAGAGAAACTGGTAATTTAGAGGAGTAGTGGAAGTTAGTAAAAAAAAAATTGTTGGGATTGCAAGTGATGTGTGTGGCAAGAAGTTTGTTGGAGGCAGCATTAGGAAGGCCAGTGAATGGTGGAATGAAGGAGTGAAGGTAAAATTGGAAGAGAAAATGAGGGCTTCTGAAGAATGGCTGCAGAGTAATAGTGTAGAGAAATATGAAAGATATAGAGAGAAAAATGTGGAAGTAAAGCGCAAGGTAAGTGAGGCAAAGAGGGCAGCTGGCATGAGGTGGGGTCAGGGATTGGTTTATTCATATGAAGAGAATAAGAAGTTTTAGAAAGAAGTGAAGAAAGTAAGGAAGGCTGGTTCAAGAATTGAAGAGACAGTGAAAGATGGATATGGAAGTTTGTTAAAAGAAGAGGAGGCAAGGAGAAGGTGGGTGGAATATTTTGAACGTTTACTGAATGTTGAGGATAATAGGGAGGCAGATATAATTACTGTTGCATGTGTTGAGGTGCCAGTGATGGGAGATGAGAATGAGAGAGATATTACAAGAGAGGAACGGAGGAGAGCACTAGATGAAACAAGAGTAGGAAAAGCATCTGGAATGGATGGTGTGAGAGCTGAGATGTTGAAGGAAGGGGGTATGACTGTACTTGAATGGTTGGTGAGATTGTTTGATAAGTGTTTTGTGTTGTCAATGGTACCGGTAGATTGGGTTTGTGCATGTATTGTACAACTATATAAGGGTCAGGGAGATGTGCATGAGTGTTGTAATTCAAGGGGTATTAGTTTGTTGAGTGTAGTTGGAAAAGTGTATGGTAAAGTACTGATTAATAGGATTAAGGATAAAACAGAGAATGCAATCTTAGAAGTACCGGGTGGTTTTAGAAGAGGTACGTTTTTATGAATCAGACTTTTACAGTTAGACAGATATGCAAGAAATATTTAGCAAAAGGTAAGGAGGTGTATGTTGCGTTTATGGTTCTGGAGAAAGCGTATGATAGAGTTGATAGGGAAGCAATGTGGAGTTTGATGAGGTTATACGGAGTTGGTGGAAGGTTGTTGCAAGCATTGAAAAGTTTCTACAAAGGTAGTAAAGCATGTGTTAGGATGGAGTTGATGGAGTGGAGATAGAGTTGATAGGGAAGCAATGTAGAATGTGATGAGGTTATATGGAGTTAGCGGAAGGTTGTTGCAAGCAGTGAAAAGTTTCTACAAAGGTAGTAAAGCAAGTGTTAGGATAGGAAATGAAGTGAGCGATTTGTTTCCGGTGAGAGTAGGGCTGAGACAGGGATGTGTTTTGTCGCCGTGGTTGTTTAACTTGTATATTGATGGAGGGGTAAGAGTACTTGGACGAGGATTGAAACTGGTAGATGAGAATGACCATGAATGGGAGGTAAATCAGTTGTTGTTTGCAGATGATACTGTACTGGTTGCAGACGGAAGAGAAGCTTGGCTGATTAGTGACAGAATTTGGAAGTGTGTGTCAGAGAAGGAAGTTGAGAGTTAATGTGGGTAAGAGTAAGGTTATGAGATGTAAGAGAAGGGAAGGTGGTGTAAGGTTGAATGCCATGTTGAATGGAGAGTTACTTGAGGAGGTGGATCAGTTTAAGTATTTGGGGTCTGTTGTTGCAGCAAATGGTGGAGTGGAAGCAGATGTACGTCAGAGAGTGAATAAAGGATGCAAAGTGTTCGAGGCAGTTAAGGGAGTAGTAAAAAAAATAGAGGGTTGGGCATGAAGGTAAAGAGAGTTCTGTCTGAGAAAGTGATTGTACCAACTGTAATGTATGGATCAGGGTTGTGGGGAATGAAAGTGATGGAGAGACAGAAATTGAATGTGTTTGAGATGAAGTGTCTAAGGAGTATGGCTGGTGTATCTCGAGTAGATAGGGTTCGGAACAAAGTGGTGAGGGTGAGAACGGGTGTAAGAAATGAGTTAGTAGCTAGAGTGGATATGAATGTGTTGAGGTGGTTTGGCCATGTTGAGAGAATGGAAAATGGATGTTTGCAAAAGAAGATGATGAACGCAAGCATTGATGGGAGAAGTACAAGAGGAAGGCTAAGGTTTCGGTGGATGGATGGAGT
>NC_090740.1:36798842-36806342 GCF_036898095.1 Palaemon carinicauda
AGAAATGTAAGAGGAAACATGAATATGATTAAAACTTAGATAATATTCAATGAAACTGGGGACAACAAATAATGGATATGGACGAATCTCCAGAGATTGTTAATAAATATACTACTGAGGACAGACAATAATTATTTCTCCAGACCAAGAGACCAAAATAAGAAGAAATATAACCTTGTGATTGAGAGGTTTTGGTAAACAAAATGAACTTGTAAAATGTAAAATCCCTCTTTCTCTAAAAAAAAAAGTATTCAATTAAGATGGCCCTGTCCTGTTCATCAGACAGAAATGTAAAGATCAGGTGTTAATTATTTATGACACCAAGGTATGAGTAATGCCTGTTACTCCCTTAGCTGACCTAAGAAGCAGACGAGGCATTAGCAAGTTCATTACCCTTTATTTGGTGTTATGGAGGTAGTCGGTCAGGGGACATAGAACACGGCGCCAGTCACCATAGATTCGGATGAATTCACGTCTGACGTGAATCCATATTTGATGAATCTACAGGGCTTAACCAGCTTTCAGACACCTGGGAAATAGTGAGAAAGAACGTTGCACCAACGGGCGATATGAAGCACCTGAATTTCAATTACACCTCCCCCGCCTCTCCCACTGCGTTTACCACAAATAAAAGATTAGAAAATCAAGGGAAAAGAGAGAGAAAGATGTCAAGATCTCCCCGACACCCAACCTGTAGGGTGTGCCATTGCAAGACAGTCTTCGAGAGCAATCATTTATTACTAATTTTAAATTGCCACAACTCATCTTAAAAATCAAGTGTCCCCAAACTAAATTCATATCCAATACTACTAGTTCCACACCCTTTCCTTTCATCACGTTAGTGACTAGCCGTTATTGTAATTTGATGTGAAAGAGTCCAGGATAATATCATTTAATCCAAAATTACTATAATATGATTGTAACCTTAATTTTGATTCTTTACTTTGAATAAATGTAAGAACCCTCTGTTGCGACCAAACGTTTATCTGATCCTCGTCTTCTATACAATACTGAGTCTGATCTATGCCATGTTATAAAACAACCTTTTACTTAAGTTCATTAACAGTATTGATACGGGAGAAAAGGGCAGGGCAAACTTGGTGGCAGTATCGGCGAGGCACATGGATAATATATTATTAAGTTATAAGGGAAGAAGTGAACAAATGGAAGAAAAGACACTAGAAGAATAAAATAAAAATTTTAAATAAATGTTTTCGTGGATAGAGACCTGATGTTTGACATTGGACAAGATACCTTGGTGGTATCTAGCATTATATACAATAGGTAGGTATATTAGCACTTAGGAAATTTGGGGCAAATGAAGAGTAGAATGAGCACGTCGTAGCGGCAAACATACAAACCACACACCACAGAGGCAAGAGAGAATACCTTCGTCAGTAAGAGGTGGCGAAACGTACGACCATTGAAATAAAAGTAAGAATAGGATAATTAGAGCGAACGTGGAGGTAAGAACATTTCAGTTGGAAAAGAGGGATGCTATAAGCCAAAGGGCTCCAACAGGGAAAAATAACCCAGTGAGGAAAGGAAACTAGTAAATAAATGAACTATATGAGAAGAGATGAACAATTAAAATAAATATTCTAAGAAGAGTAAAAACATTACAACAGATCTGTCATATATAAACGATAAAAGAATTTAGGTCACTCAGTTCAACATAAAATCATTTGCTGCAATTTTGAGCTTCTGAATTTCCCCCAATTCAAACACCCGATTAGGAAGAACATTCCACAACCTCGTCACAGCTGGAATAAAACTAGAATACTGTGTAGTATTGAGCCTCATGATGGAGAAGGCCTGACTCTTAGAATTAATTGCATACTTTTTATTACAAACAGTATGGCACTGTCAGGGAAGATCTGAATGTAAATGATGGTCAGAATCATGAAAAATCTAATGATGGTGCCAGAGATTAATATCTAAATCCGGAATAAGAAATTTTATAGAACGTAATTTCCTGTCCAACAAATTAAGATGAGAATCATCCGCTGATGATTGCATAGGAGAACAATACTCAAAACAAGGTAAAATGGAAGAATTAAAATACTTCATCAGACTATATTATTATTATTATTATTATTACTTACTAAGCTACAACCCTAGTTGGAAAAGCAGTATGCTATAAGCCCAGGGGCTCCAACAGGGAAAATAGCTCAGTGCGGAAAGGAAAAAAGGAAAATAAAATATTCTAAGAAGAGTAACAACAATAAATATCTCCTATATAAACTAAAAAAACTTTAACAAAACAAGAGGAAGAGAAATAAGAAAGGAGAGTGTGCTCGAGTGTACCCTCAAGCAAGAGAACTCTAACCCAAGACAGTGAAAGGCCATGGTACAGAGGCTATGGCACTACCCAAGACTAGAGAACAGTGGTTTGATTTTGGAGTGTCCTTCTCCTAGAAGAGCTGCTTACCATAGCTAAAGAGTCTCTTCTACCCTTACCAACAGGAAAGTGGCACTGAACAATTACAGTGCAGTAACCCCTTGGGTGATGAAGAATTGTTTGGTAATCTGTGTTGTCAGGTGTATGAGGATAGAGGAGAATATGTAAAGAATATGCCAGACTATTCAGTGTGTATGTAGGCAAAGGGAAAATGAACCGTAACCAGAGAGGAGGATCCAATGTAGTAATGTCTGGCCAGTCAAAAGACCCCATAACTCTCTAGCGGTAGTATCTCAACGGGTGGCTGGTGCCCTGGCCAACCTACTACCTACCAAATTTTTGTAGAAGGGTTGTCATATATATGTATATATATATATATATATATATATATATATATATATATATATATATATATACATATATATATATATATATATATATATATATATATATATATATATATATATATATATATATTTATACATATATATGACAACCCTTCTACAAAAATTAATTGTAAAACTGGGTAATATCTCCAAACATGAATTGCACAAATATACTTTAACAATATTTTTTTTCCTTTACTCTAACCTTAAATTCAATTTTTTCTGTGGTTCCATAATTCCATTTGAATAAAAATGGTCTAGAGAGGTCGACATTTTGAATTTTCTCCACAAATGGAAATAGCCTTCATTTCAGCATTTTAGCCTCTAGTCATGATCTTTCTAAATTCACATTACTCATTTTGGGTTTGTATCCAAACTTCTTCCAAACTTACTATCTCCGGGAATTGCAGTGTTCGAGGTACAATGACTTCTGGCTCAACTGTGATTGTTATATATGGATGTCAATTTCGTGTCGTTTAGGGCCCATTTATGTTATTGTGCCTCCCTAAGTGGAATCAGTTAGCAAGGACGCTGGTATAGCCCGGACTAACCATTACAACTCTCTCTCTCTCTCTCTCTCTCTCTCTCTCTCTCTCTCTCTCTCTCTCTCTCTCTCTCTCTCTCTTGGTGCTCCAGGCAAAATGTTGGTTTCCGCTAGTGCCAGACCATTTTAGCCATCTCGGTTATTCACCAGACACCCAACTCATTTTAATTTCTCATTATAGTTATATTGTGGAAAGTATAACTACATTTAGTGGTAAGAACATGCAAGTATCGTCATCACAAGAAATCACTTTTCTCGCTCAATGTAAATAATATTTCCAAATGACATATTTGTGAGAATTTTAAATAAACTTTATTACAATAAAATTTCTTGAACAACTCACATACATACCAGGATTGGTGAAATATTCCCCAGTGCCCTTTCGGTGAACTTAAGCCTCTCATACATCTATGGATTCGGGCGTAGCCGCGTAGAACTACAAATATATATTTTTCTGAGAACCAAAAGGGTAAACGAATTTTTGCGTGAACTCTTTTGGTCGTAAAATTATATATATATATTTATATATATATATATATATATATATATATATATATATATATATATATATATATATATATATATATATATATATATATATATGTATGATGTATATAAATATATATATGCATATATATATATATATATATATATATATATATATATATATATATATATATATATATATATATGTATGCATATATATATATACTGTATACAAATATATATATATATATATATATATATATATATATATATATATATATATATATATACATATACTGTATATATATAAATATATTATATATATACTGTATATATATAGATATATTATATATACATATATATATATATATATATATATATACTGTATATATAAATATATTATATATATGTATATATATATATATATATATATATATATGTATATATATATATATATATATATATATATATATATATATATTTATATATATATATATATATACTGTATATATAAATATATTATATATATGTATAAATATTTATATATTTATATACATATATATATATATATATATATATATATATATATATATATATATATATATATATATATATATATGTATATATATACTGTGTACAAATATATATATATGTATATATATATATATATATATATATATATATATATATATATACTGTATATATATAAATATATTATATATATACTGTATATATATAAATATATTATATATACATATATATATATATATATATATATATATATATATATATATATATATATATATACTGTATATATAAATATATTATATATGTATATATATATATATATATATATATATATATATATTTATATATATATATATATATATATATATATATATATATATATATATATACTGTATATATAAATATATTATATACATGTATAAATATTTATATATTTATATACATATATATATATATATATATATATTTATATATACAGCATATATATATATATATATATATATATATATATATATATATATATATATATATATATGTATATATATATATATATATATAATATATATATATATATATATATATATATATATATATATAAATATCAATATATATATATATATATATATATATATATATATATATATATATATATATATATATATATATATATAAAATAAATGAATACACACACACGCATATATATATATATATATATATATATATATATATATATATATATATATGTGTGTGTGTGTGTGTGTGTGTCCGTGTTTGTGTATGCGTTTGTGTATGCATGCTTGTGTTCGTGGGAGGTTAACTAAAACAGATTTTGCTTTTCTCTAAAAGAATTATATATATTAGGAATAAATATTTTAATGCACTACCTTACTCTGGTTAACTTGGTTGACCACTTTTCAATCTTTGATATCACCTCACACATTAATGTATAAGTTTTTACCTTTTAATACTCCTCCAGAGAAAAGACGGCTTAACAATGAGTTAAAAATTCCGATACACTTTACGATGTCTTAATCACTCCCACTGCTTGGCCTTGTGTGAATTAAGATATTATAAGGGAGAAACTACCGATACTGTAACAATTTTTCACTCCACTTCATATCAACTTGTCTTTCACTAGTTTCATTTCTATTTCCTAATACTATTAGTCCATCTTTTTTTCTTTTCAAGTATTTTTTCATAGTCATCAAACTTATTAATTCACTGAACACAGTTACTATCACTTGAAACCTTGGGAGAAAAGGATTATGACTTTATTGCTTGCCTTGAAACAACGATTCAAAATAGCTAGGCCATGATGGGACATCCTTGGCTAGTAGAACACTCAATAAAACGTTGTGATAGCGTTTGGAACAATAAACAATAATTTGAAGGATTGAACTCTCATTACTAACTCTATCCTGAGGACATTTGTCAAGATCCTCTGAAATCATCTACCGTTGATGCACATGATCTCATCCTGTTGAATAATCAAACAAATTTTATCCAAAACCAAACGATGAATAACATCCATTTTTCGTCATTACCTGGTGTATTTCAATGCCACGGAGAGCGGACAGCTCTTGTATCGCTTTGTGTATCCAACCTTTTATATATGCTAGATTCCAGCCTTTTTTTTTCTCCCCTTTTTTATATGAGAATCTGCTTACGTTTAGAAAATTTCCAAGGTGACATAGATGGTTCCACCAAGGAGTCATACAAGGAAAATTGAATCAGAGAGTATTATTGTTTTTATACTTCCATTTCTTATCAAAATCCTCGATTCAGCCGAAATCACAAAGCTCAATGACCTAGTTTTTAGGTTGTAAAGATTTTCACAAAAGGATTTCGTTACCAAAAAAAATTTCGAGTAATTTACAATAAAGTTTTGCCTTTTAATAAACATCTTTGGATTCTTTGATATAGACAGACTAAAACGTCAGCTCAGCTGAGCCTTCGCCTCATAGCATTCCCAAATATCTATCATAACGTTTATAAATACCTTTGTTTAATTTTTTCCCATAGCTCTTTGAGTTTTGAGTCGCTTATGTTCTATGGAAAGAATAATGATAAGAAAAACACTAGGAGAGAGAGAGAGAGAGAGAGAGAGAGAGAGAGAGAGAGAGAGAGAGAGAGAGAGAGAGAGAGAGAGAGAGAGAGAGAGAGAGAGAGAGAGTCCAAATAAGAATAGAATAAATTTAATACCATGTATAAATCAAGAAAAGGACATGGGTAAGACATATAATGAGAATGACTTGAAAAATGGACAAGAAGAATAACATAATGAGTTCCTGGGGATTACGAACAAAGCAGGAGAAGAAAGAGTAGACGATGGATTGAGGATTGAGAAAGCCGTGGATATAACATGATACGTGGGCTACTATAAAAAGGGGGCCAAAGACAGAAATTGATTGTTAATATTTTTCGAAGAAGTAATGAAAATTAAAAAGTAGAGCATGCTAAGTATTTCAGTAAGGTCAAAAGAAAACCAGGAATGACTGAGTAAATATATAGACAGTAAAGCAGATGAGGCTGACAAAGCTATGCATTCTGGGAGTGGCTTTGATGTAAGGATCCCTAATAGAATCATTAATGAAATCTCTACGGGGACAGAAAAGAAGCATATATCAATGAACAAGAGAGATGGATCTGTTATAACAACATAATATAATGAAAGGCTACGTTAGATGGAACACTTCAGTGAGGTCATGAACATTAGATACGGAGGGAATAATTTGATTGATATATCTGGAGCTAATGAAGACCTTAATGTGCGCATGATTAAACGATGTTTATTTAAAGTAGAAGCTACGGGTATCATTAGGAAACTCAGGAGAAAGAAAACCTCTGGTTATGATGGAATAAGTACAGAGATGATACTGGCTGAAAATGAATTAACTCCCATAATACTTACAAGTTTATTTTTTAAGAATGAGGCATGAAGAGGCAAAACCGGATAAGTTGGAGTTAAAAGTGTTGGTGAAAATAGCAATAAAAGGAGACCTGTTTGATTACAATAAATTCACCAAACTCTTCACCAGGCTTCATAAGACACTAAAATACTTGTAAGATCAAGCTTACATTGCTGAGAAATATGAAGCATGAAGTAGATGATGAAAAAGAATGAATAAATTAAAAGTTCATGATAGAGACGACTG
>NC_090740.1:36816342-36823842 GCF_036898095.1 Palaemon carinicauda
ATATATATATATGTACATATATATATATATATATATATATATATATATATATATATACATATATATATATATATATATATATATATATATATATATATATATACATGTATGTATATATATATATATGTATGTGTGTATATATAAATATATATATATATATATATATATATATATATATGTGTGTATATATATATATATATATATATATATATATATTCATATATATATATATATATATATATATATATATATATATATATACATATATATATATATATATATATATATATATATATATATATATATATATATATATATATAAATATACATATATATATATATATATATATATATATATATATATATATATATATATGTATATTTATATATATATATATATATATATATATATATATATATATATATATATATATATATATATATATATATATATATATATAGAATAATTAAAGTAAAGCCTCTTTGACCAAATTCAGTAGAAAAACCCTAATGCATTTTTATTGCTTAATTAGGGCGTTTCTTTTTAAGGTGAGCCCTCTACTACCTGTGCTAGCTCTGTGACGCATGGTTTTCATACATGTTCATACAAGGTAAGGCTATTGCTTTTTTATCTCTTACATTCTCCCGCACTGAAAATAAAAACACCTTTTTAAGCTTGCCATCGTATGTTTTAGTTTAATTGATTTTCTATGTCATTCTTGCTATCAACTGCTAGTGTATTAGCTCGTTATGTAATGAATAAATTTTACTTGTATTCACCTTGCCTCCGAGTAAGCTCCTAGCAACCATTTCACTCATTGGTAACCCATGGAATGATGAGCTCCTCACCACCTTTTCCTGCCCACTGCTGCGTCCTTCCTTGTTATGATGCTTCCCACCCACCGACCCTGACTCTGAGACACATGCTGCATCATTGAAAATTCTGCCTTTCGCCATCGCCGGCCACTCATAAAGCCAAACATTTTCAGCTCTCTCAACATCTGTTGCGGGACCAAAAAGACTTCACTCCTCCTCAGTGAAATGACCGGTTTCACTAGCTTACAACTGCCGCAGATGGCCCTCCTTGAGAAGTGAACCTTTGAGTATGATGCCTACCATAACCTCTATGTGCAGCCATCACTGATGTTGATACCTTTTTCATGAAGGACCTGATGGCCAAAGTCTTTATGGACTGTCACTTCACCACCTTCAAGACCTCCAGCAACGCTCATACCCAAGAAACAGAGGACAACTACTCTACATCGACTGAAGCTGACGTGACTGATATGCCCCTTGACATGGCGGAGCGACGACAAAGCAGCCCACCACCCACGTATGCCACCCATTGCTCATACCCAACCATTGCCCTTTTCGGCCATTAACTGACACCCATCAGCCGCTGTTCTCCTATAATCACTCCAGATTTGGGGCTACTGCAAAGAAGTGACGGTTGCCAGTGGCCAAAAAATGAGTAAGTAGGTGAAGACTGATTCTCTCTCTCTCTCTCTCTCTCTCTTGCTTGTGGCTGTGGCCCCGTTTTTCACTATTTTTTTTTTTACATGATGTAGATACAGGTGTTCAGTTTTGGGTAGAAACTGGTGCTTGCCATTCTCTTCTACCTAAGTCTTTCTCCAGTCATGACGTAGTTTTTCTAAGCCTGTCGTCTTTCGGTTAGGCTTGGAAATCCCTGCCTACATGTACAAGACACTCAAACTATCATTTTGGAACACCAATTACCATTGGAAATTCCTCATTACTGATGTAAGTTACCAGTACTCGGTGCAGATTTCCTCTCCCATTTCCACTTGGTTGATGTGGGATATCGATGAATAGTCAAAGCAGACTCGTAATCATCAACACCTCTTCACCTCCCCCCCTCTGACCTTGCACTCCACATCAGCACACCCACGGATGCCTACGCCCACCTCCTCACGTTTTCCCTGGTAGCCTTCCGTCCAAAAATTCGCCAAACACCCACGGTTCCTGCCAAGTACGACGTTTATCACTATATCAAGATAATAGGGCCGCCGGTATTTACCAGATTCAGATGTCTTGGACTGAATAGTTTAGCAGCCTCATGCCCATGGTCATCACCCTAACACACTGTCCTAAAGAAAAATGGTTCTCTGCGCTTTTGTAGAAATTACACACAGAGCTGGATCTCTAACCCTCACCAACATTGCCGACATTACATCCTACTTACACAAAGCGAAGGAGCTTTCCACTCTCGACCTCCTGAAGGGATATTATCAAGTGTCCATAAACCCAGAACACATCCCAAGACCACCATCACCACCCCATTCGATACATACAGCTTCAATTACTCCTGTTATGGTCTATGTAATACTGGGGTCACTTTTATTTGTACGTTATGTGGATAACATACTTCTATTCACTTCCTCCAAAAAAAAGCATCACTGTCACGTACACATCGTTCTCGACCACCTACAACAGAGTGGCCTTTTAGTCCCGTACGACAAGTGCACCTTTGAAGCCAACGATACATCAATCTTAGGTCACCACGTTACTCCTGAACAGGTAGCAGCCGTTCAAAACTTCCCCACGCCCCTGTTCCTCAAAGAACTGCAGGAATTCTTGGGCATAAGGAACTATTATGACTTGTTCTTACCAGCCATTAGAACGACTCCAAGGGCAAGTCGAAAGATTTCAAGTTGGATCCCCTTCAAAAGTGGCCGTATGCAACATAAAGAATGCCCTATCAACCACTGCTGCTCTCACTTTTACTGTGACACATGCCCCTCTTCTCTCCTCCAATGCCGGCGATATCGCTATTCGTGTAGTATTCGAGCAGGGGGTTAATGGCTCAGCCCGTCCATTGACCTTCTTCAGTAGAAAACTTTCCAAGGTGGAATCCGGCTACTCTTCTTCCATCTGCGAATTACTGCCAGTACATTTGGCTCTCTGTCACTTTCATACCTTTTTAGAAGGTACGCCCTTCGTCATTCGCTCAGACCACATGCCTCTGGTACACACCTTTACTCAACATTCCAAAGCCTGATTTGCCCGTTAATGCTGACATATCTCCGCCAAGACTGAATAAAACTGCACCATTCAAACATTCCTGTCAAGATACACATTCAGTGTTATTCACTTTGGTTTGGATAACAATGCTTTGGCAGAAGCCAAATGAAAAAGATAAAGGGTACAAAGCAGGTAAGACATCCTGTACATCACTCTATTGGGAAGACGTCACACTCGATGACTCCAACGACACCCTCCTCTGTGGCATCAGTACTGGTAAACCACAACCATGGATACCTGCCCCAATGCACCACCAAGAGTTTTATTTCATCCTTGGCCTCTCAAATCCCTTGCACTGATCTACAGTACTGCACAGCTACTGAAGATGAAGTTCACAGTTGCTAATGATTAGGTCCGTGCCTGTACTCCATGCCAAACTTCAAAAGTACATTGATATATGGATTCAGGAATGAGCAACTTTCCTCAAACTCAGCGTCATTTTACCAACATTCCTATCGACGCAGCAAGTCACTTACCTATATTGTAAGGACACCCTTACCTGTTTACTTTCAGTGACCGATCCACTCATTGTCTGAAGCTAATCCCATGTAAACTGCAATGTCTGCCTCATGAACATCTGACTTACTCTTCGGGTGGATAGTGAGATTTGGTATCCCTGAATATATTACTTCTAGCAGGGGTGCCTCTTTAACCTATCAATTGTGGACATCATTAATAATTCTCCTGGGCATTGCCCTACACCAGAAAACCGCTTATAACCCTGCCACCAACGGAATGGTTGAACGTTTTCATCGCACCCTCAAAGCAGCTTTGATGTCCCGCTACAATGACTCCAGCTGGTTTACTCAGCTTCCCTGGGTCCTCCTGGGCTTATTGACCATTTCTGAGGAAGCCTAGGATGGCACAGCAACTGAAATGGTGTATGGTGCCTCGCTGGTCATCCATGCTATTTTTTTTTCTATCTGACCTCCTCCGACAATGTCCAGTGCCAGTACTCAGAGTTTTCGTCCCTGGATAGATGGTACCCGGACAGATGGTCCTTGCACGATTAGTCCCTTGAAAGTTTGACAATCGACGGTTCGTCTAACGGACATTTCGTCCAACAGCTGTTTGGTAAAAAAGTATTGCCATATTAAAAACTTAAACTGTCAACGGTCAACCAAGTAATTACTTAAAAATGTGTCCCTAAGTAAAAAGATTATATTATTAACAGTAAACGAGGTAATTACTTACAACAGGACGTTATTGAATGAGAAATATGCATTTTTAACAGTTATATGAAAAAAATACTGGTAACAGTCAATAAAGAAATTACTGAAGATAGAGAGTTTAAATTAAAAATTTATATCTACAACAGTAAACTAGGTAATCACCTAGGAAAGATAGTTGGTAAAGAAAAAAAAAATACATCGTTAACAGTCAACTAAGTTATTACTTAAGAAGAGTATTGTAAATAAAAAAGATATATAACTTTGAAGTAATACTCAAGTTCAGCTTGTTATGTTTATTCGTTAAAGAATTTGTAGGAGTGAAGACATTTAAACTGTAAATAAATACTGCATTTTGTCTGAAGGCAAAAGTTCACAATTCCTTACCATGAAGTTAATACTATTTACCACATATATTCGTGTTCATTAATAAGCTAGAAATTGTGAACAGCTGATATAAATCCATATAACATTCATTATAAAAAGTTTTATATATATATATATATATATATATATATATATATATATATATATATATATATATATATATATATATATATATATATATATATATATATATGACAAGCTAAACTGAGTTCTTACTTTAATCTTTTTTCTTTTTTTATTTAGCAAGTCACTTCTTCAAGTATTTACCTGGTTGACTGTTAGCACAATAAGTTATCCCGTTAACATCAATCTTTCATGAGGTAATTATCTAGTTGACTTTTAACAATTTAAATTTTTCTTATAATAATACTCTGTAGACCAGAGGACTATTGAACCAAATGTCCGTTAGACGTAATGTCGGTTGACGAACTGTCAGAAGACCAGCTGCCCGATGACCAGCAGTCTGGGGACGAAAAAGTCCGGTCACATCCAGGGCCTACGTCGTGCAGTGGGAAATTGTACTCCATGCTGTCAAAATACAAACCCCCAGTGAAGCTACGCATATCAAAAGGTTTACATGCCGCAACACATGTCTTCCTGCTCAACGACGGTAGCAAGTCATCGCTGACATCCCTTTACACGCGCCCTTTCCTCGTCATACGTCGCACACCAAAGGCTTTCTTAATTAACTAACATTATCAAGGCAAAGAAGACTGGATCTAAATTAATCACCTGAAACCTGGGTATCTCCCGCAATATAACCCTCCTACAGTTCGCCTCTATAAAGCAGATTGCTTTATCTCAGATGTATGTCTTTAGGGGGGGGGGGGGGGGTTTGCATGTATGACAATTGTTTCATACACGCTCATACCATGTAATACTATTACCTTTTTATCTCTCACTCGCTTACGTAATGATAGTAGGACAACTTGATCATTATTACCGTGCCATGTTTTAGTTTGTTTGAATTTTTGTAACATTGTTACGGTCAACTACTTGTATTAAAGCTAGCTACCTTTAATTGCTTCCACTTCACCTCTGTGTTAACACCTAACAACTATCTCCCACAGCTCTAAAGAACAAAAATTAAGACAGCGAAAAGTTCTCTAAATTCAAGTTGATTGTTCGTTCATGTAAGGCTGTATATCTTTTACGTTTTCAAACTCAAAAGCTGATAAGAATTATATTTCTTTCTTGTAAGTTGAAAACCATTTTTTTTTTGTATTTTGTAACAAAATATGACCTAGGAAAAGAAAAAGTTTAATGAGCATGTAACAGAGCTCCAGCTATGCTCTTTAAAGGCTTCTTTTTAAAGTTAGTAACTTCTATAGCGTAAGGAATTGTTGTTATGGAAAGAGAGAGAGAGAGAGAGAGAGAGAGAGAGAGAGAGAGAGAGAGAGAGAGAGAGAGAGAGAGAGAGAGAGAGTATCTTGCTCCCGTTTTCTCCCGTTTGAGAATTTGTTGGTAGCTGGAAACCAAACACGTCAAACTTAGGGCTTGCGAAGTGAAATCAGGTGTGTTGGTACGTTTGGCGTGTGACGCCACGTTTTAAGGCGGACGTATACTGTCGGTATCTGATTGGGTGGAAATCACGGTCGGGGCTCTAGCCCGTATATGAACGGTAGCATGTAGGACACACGTATGTACCATAAACATGCTACGTTTATGATGAGTAAATCTTTAATTGGTAAGTTCAACCGGGTACATCTGGCAACCTTTTTTTTTTTTTTTTGATCGACATCCTAGCCGAAAATAAGGGAAACTTCAGACCAGGTGGTATTTAAAGGGCCGCAAGATAATTCAGTCCACTAGTTCAGTGACCAAGCATCTATTTTTGTATATTTTTGATACAATATTGTGTATTCTCCCATACCGACTTGGTTTCTCTGTCTGTTGTCTGTGCTACTGTATGTATTATCATATTAAGGAGTTAAAGTAAATACATGATGAAAGTAATAATAATCACACGAAATAAACATTTCGAATATATAACAAAAACTAGTCATTATCGTATGAGATGTAATGATAGTTGAAATACCAGAATGAAATAACTATACAAATAAGTAAAAGAAGTTAATGCATAATGCAAGTAATAATAAAAACTTATAAAATGAATCTCTCAAGTATATTTCCGGAAATAGTCAATTCGTTCAAATTAAAACCAAGCTTAGGTCAAACACTGGCCTCTGGTCAAGGGTGGCCATCTCCAGTGTAATGAAATGGTATTAATTGGTACAGATTGGCTTCCCTGCCCTTCATTGCTGATGATTCTTTAACCTTGGTTAATAATAAACTGGTTAACATTTTTTAAAAAGAGGCAGGGGTCATCAAAATATCCTTCGAAATTCTAAAATTCTTTCACAAAATAATAAAAAAAAAAAAAAACTCAGTGTCATTAACAGTAGTTCAACCCTTTTATGGTAAAGTCATTAACTTCACAACCATTGAGGAGTGAATTTAGTTTGATCTTCAATCCCTCTGTGTAAACATTGAATATTTAAATATGGTGAAAAGATGCCTTCTTGCCTGAGACCGTTTGATGAACAGATTGTTTTGGATAGGAGAGGATACTATAAGCCAGGGAAAATAGCCCAGTGAGGGAAGGAAAAAAGGAAAAATCAAATATATTAAGAGGAGTAACAACACCAAAACAAATATTTCCTATATAAATTATGAACACTTTAACCAAAAACAAGAGGAAGAGAAATATGATAGAATAGTGTGACAGAGTGTTCCCTCAAGCAAGAGAACTCTAACCCAAGATAGTGGAAGACCATGGTGCAGAGGCTTTTCCTATATGAGCTGCTTCTACCGTTACCGAGAGGAAAGTAGCCACTGAACAATTAGAGTGCAGTAGTTAAACCCTTGGATAAAGAAGAATTGTTTGGCAATCTCAATGTTG
>NC_090740.1:36833842-36836342 GCF_036898095.1 Palaemon carinicauda
ATAGAACTCTTTTTACATTCATGCCCAACCCTCTATTTTTTACTACTCCCTTAACTGCCCCCAACACTTTGCAACTTTCATTCACTCTCTGACGTACATCTGCTTCCACTCCACCATTTGCTGAAACAACAGACCCCAAGTACTTAAACTGATCCACCTCCTCAAGTAACTCTCCATTCAACATGACATTCAACCTTGCACCACCTTCCCTTTTCGTACATCTCATAACCTTACTCTTACCCACATTAACTCTCAACTTCCTTCTCTCACAAATTCTGTCACTAATTGGCCAAGCTTCTCTTCTGTGTCTGCAACCAGTACAGTATCATCCGCAAACAACAACTGATTTACCTCCCATTCATGGTCATTCTCGTCTACCAGTTTTAGTCCTCGTCCAAGCACTCGAGCATTCACCTCTCTCACCACTCCATCAACATACAAGTTAAACAACCACAGTGACATCACACATCCCTATCCCAGCCCCACTCTCACCGGAAACCATTCACTCACTTCATTTCCTATCCTAACACATGCTTTACTACCTTTGTAGAAACTTTTCACTGCTTGCAACAACTTTCCACCAACTCCATATAACCTCATCACATTCCACATTGCTTCCCTATCAACTCTATCTAACGCTTTCTCCAGATCCATAAACGCAACATACACCTCCTTACCTTTAGCTAAATATTTCTCGCATATCTGGCTTACTGTAAAAATCTGATTCATACAACCCCTACCTCTTCTAAAACCACCCTGTATTTCTAAGATTGCATTCTCTGTTTTATCCTTGATCCTATTAATCATTACTCTACCATACACTTTTCCAACTACGCTTAACAAACTACTACCTCTTGAATTACAACACTTATGCACATCTCCCTGACCCTTATATAGTGGTGCAATACATGCACAAACCCAATCTACTAGTACCATTAACAACACAAAATACATATTAAACAATATCACCAACCATTCCAGTACAGTCACACCCCCTTCCTTCAACATCTCTACTCTCACACCATCCATACCAGACGCTTTTCCTACTCTCGTTTCATCTAGTGCTCTCCCCACTTCATGTATTGTAATCTCTCTCTCATTCTCATCTCCCATCATTGGCACCTCAACACCTGCAACAGCAATTATATCTGCCTTCCTATTATCCTCAACATTCAGTAAACTTTCAAAATATTCTGCCCATCTTTTCCTTGCCTCCTCTCCTTTTAACAACCTCCTATTTCCATCTTTCACTGTCTCTTCAATTCTTGAGCCAGCCTTCCTTACTCTCTTCACTTCTTTCCAAAATTTCTTCTTATTCTCTTCATATGAATGACCCAATCCCTGGCCCCACCTCAGGTCAGCTGCCCTCTTTGCCTCACGTACCTTGCGCATGACTTCCACATTTTTTTCTTTATATTTTTCATACTTCTCTACACTATTACTCTGCAGCCATTCTTCAAAAGCCCTCTTTTTCTCTTCCACTTTTACCTTCACTCCTTCATTCCACCATTCACTGCCTTCCTCATGCTGCCTCCAACAACCTTCTTGCCACACACATCACTTGCAATCCCAACAAAATTTTCTTTTACTAACTTCCACTCCTCCTCTAAATTGCCAGTTTCTCTTACTTTCACTCGTCATATGTCATTTTCAACCTGTCCTGATATTTACTTTTTATCCCCGGTTTTATTAGCTCTTCAACCTTCACTACCTCCCCTTTACATTCACCTACTCTATTCCCCCACTCTTTTGCTACGACTAATTTTCCTTCCACCAAAAAAATTATCAGACATGCCGTTAGCCATACCCCTAAACACGTGCACGTCTTTCAATCTTCCAAACATTCTTTTAGTTATCAACACATAATCCATTAATGCCCTTTCTACTACTCTTCCATTTGTCACTCTTACCCATGTATACTTATTTTTATCTTTCTTTTTGAAAAAGCTATCACTTATCACCATCTCTTGCTCAACACACATATCCACCAGTCTCTCACCACTCTCATTCTCACCTGGTACGCCATACTTCCCAATGACACCTTCTACCTCTCCAGCGCCCACTCTAGCATTTAAATCACCCATGACAACTACATAATTCCTTCTATCCAGACCTTCTACACACCTAGTTAATTCATTCTAGAACTCATTCCGCTCTTCACTTTTCTCACTACCTGGCCCATACGCACTGACAAACGCCCAACATTCCCTACCCAACCTAACCCTTACCCACATTAACCTAGATGATATCCCCTTCCATTCCACTACTTTACCTGTCATCCATTCACTCAGCAATAAAGCCACACCCTCTCTCGCTCTTCCCCTTTCAATCCCAGACACTCTACCAGACATTTCACCAAACATCACTTCACCCTTTCCTTTTATCTTCGTCTCACACAAGGCCAATACATCCATCCTTCTATTCCTAAACATACTTCCAATTTCACATCTTTTACTCTCTATCGTACTACATCCAAGCACATTCAAACACCCCAAAACTA
>NC_090740.1:36841342-36848842 GCF_036898095.1 Palaemon carinicauda
GACATGACTCTTTCTATAGTTTATATAGGACATATCTGTTTTGACGCTGATACTGTTTTTAGAATGATATTTTGTTAGTTTATTCTCATCATTTATTTATTTCCTTATTTCCTTTCCTCACTAGACTTTTTTTACTTATTGGAGCCCTTGGGCTTATAGCATCTTGCTTTTCCAACTAGGGTTGTAGCTTTTCTAATAATAATAATAATAATAATAATAATAATAATAATAATAATAATAATAATAATAATAATAATAATAAGTTTTGCTCTAGTTTTCACCGTCCAATACCCTATAGTGTTCATCTTTTTAGTTTTATCCTGCAATTGTTTTAACATTGATCATTTATATGCACGCCAGAAATGGGATTTGGTTTTCCATCAAAAGCAATGCTTCTTGAACACCCAATGTAAGTTTAGTTTTAATATGAAATATTTATAATCATATTTTGTCTCTTTAGTTTATATTAAAAGAGTTTTTTCTTGAACAGTGTACTACCTACTAATGAATACCCAATCAAATGGACTTCGACGATTTACAGATTATTTTTAAGTTACCGTTACCACACTACCCCGAATAGTCTTCACATTCGTTTAGGATATTGCTTAGTAAACATTTAAGCCACCTTTCCCAGAAATCACCTTCTTCCTTTCCATTCACAGTTTGTAATCTGGAATCGACCGTAATGTTAAAAATCCATTTCTTGAAGTATCAGGAGATCGAACTAACAATGTGATTGCAACTCAATTTTGAACCATGAATTTATTTTCTTCCATAATAGATTGATTGATTTATTTGAGGTTTTCTGGCATCATAACATCTAAGGTCATTGACGCCGACTACCATAATAGAACGGGAACAGAGCTCTAACCTATGGGGTATTAATCAACGGAATTTCCATGAATACGTTTTTCAACATCATTTAGCCTTCGATGTGTTCTTTTCTTGGGACAACCCTGAGAAAAAAAATCTTTCAACAAGACATTTTAGTTCAACTTTAACAAAGATTGAAGATAAGTCACGTGTGTGTGATACATAAAATTATGATAACTACTAAGATCTACACTTAATGAGAATAGAATATTGAAATTATAAGTTATTATAACCTACCATATAAACCTGAAATTAGGCACGCAGTATTTCATCGTCACCTCGAAAAAATATTTTTCGATAAAGTTCCCTCATTCAAACAATATACTTTCTTGAAGGAGAGACAAAGTTCTCGAGACGATATCACATTGAGTAACCTCGTTACCCGAAACTTTGTCGTCGCTTAATATTGTTTATGATGTTAATGGGATAAGAGAAGAAAGTGGATATCCAGAAGTCGCACGAAGCTGGTCTTTTCATTCGTTCCTTCTTTGTTACCAAAACCTCAAAGTTCCAGTCTGTTAGCTATAAATTAATTTTTTTTTTATTTAGATCAACTGGGAGAATCTCTAGCCATGCTTGTTAAAGAAAGTACTTAAATTAGGAAACAATTCTTCTTAAAAAAAAAATAACAGCTTCCGTGCACCTTTTACAAAAAACATGAAACAAAAATGCAAATGAATATTAGAATAAAAAAAAGTTAATCTCTTTCTATCACTTGTATTACTGGGAAAAAAAATATCCACTGTTTACAATTTACACTAGCAAGCAAACTTCAAATCTTTGTTACCGAGGTATTGCTCAAGTACAACAACTATCAGATATTCCTGGTAATTCAATAGATAGAAATTACCTTTCCGGAATTTCTTTTTTTCAGAAAAAGAAATTCCGGAAAGGTAATTTCTATCTATTGAATTACCAGGAATATCTGATAGTTGTTGTACTTGAGCAATACCTCGGTAACAAAGATTTGAAGATGATACACTAAAATGCTATAAAAGGACAACGATATCCACAGTACACTATTCACTCATGGAACACATTTACAACTAGCGCTTTTGTAAAAGTTATGCTGAATAGAATAAAGATAAATACAAGAGCAAAAAATAAGAGTACTTGTGACACTGAGAGTTAAATAATAATAATAATAATAATAATAATAATAATAATAATAATAATAATAATAATAATAATAATAATAATAATAATAATAATAATAATAATACAGAGTGATAAATTTAAAAGTTTATATTACCTTTACCACCTTTATGTTGGTAACATTTTGACTTATCCAGTCATGCTCCAAGAATAACAACAAGTTTCCAGACGAGCAAATTAAAAATAAAAGTAAATGGACATTATATGAAATAATACTAGCATATGAAATTGAATCCAATCTTTAAAATGGTTTATAAGAAAATCAGGTGATAACATACCAAAAGTGCAAACGGGTACCCTATTAATCTTGTGTCAGCTCTAATAATACAGATTCTCTTTAGGTGTGATAAAATCATCGTTGCTCTGTCAATATATTGAATCTACTAAACTTGTGGAAATCTATGCTCTTTTTGAAAAATACTCTGATCCATAAGTTTTAAGACACCTCACGTATAAGATGATCTCACGAATCCTTTTATGAGTCATAGTACTATAAAAAAGACCAAGGATGTCACTAAAAAAAATCAGACTAACATATACATCTACATGTTTTTCTGCCCAGAGCTTGGGACACCACTCGCCCCGTGCTCCTTACTCCCAGACGAGATGCGCACTTGCCCTCTCTATTCTAAGATATTTGGAGGACACTCCGATCCGGGGCAGGACATGCAATGTAGTAGACAGAAATGCAATATAAAATATACAAACAAGAAAATCACCTTAATAATATAAACATCTTATACCAAATACGAAAACTTAAATATTGTATATAAAATGTACACAATAAATAGAAAATAATTTCATTCATTTTTTCTTGACTACTGTCACTGATTACGATAAATAGTATCCAAAAAAGGAGAAAATATTATATCAATATCCTTTACATAATCTCATAAACAACCTCCCTTTGGTTGGTAGCAATACAGGCCTTAACTGACAGCGTTGGGGTAGGAATAGGCATTCCTTCGTCCCTGGATTTGACTCTTCTGGGTTTGAGGCATATTTTCGCAACACAATTACCCGTCATCGTTTTCCCATTTTAAAAATCACTTGCACTTATAACTATCATAGATTTCGGTGGTCACTAGCTGTTTAGGGAAGAAATCATTTTTCTTCCATTCCTATCCCCTAAAATAACTCAACTATTACTGTAAAGGGTGATCACATCTACACATTCTTTAACACTGCCTCACCCCGAGGCTGATTTTTAATCCCATAGCCACTTGCACTTTGGAAACTGCCCTTGTTCCTGCAACAGGAATCATGTGAATACCTTCTCAATATAGCATCAAACAGACGGATCACACCTGACCTGTTTGACCTACTTTTTTCCATGTATCAGATTCTTTTAGCAGAATGTCACTCATATTGCTAGACAGCAATAGTGTCACAGCACTTATCTCACTACATTAAGTTCACACATTAGAACATTTCTTTTTATCAACAAGTTTACCCATAACATGTATGAAAGAAGAAATGAGGTCTGTTCAAATAAAAACAACATAATACTGTGACGAGCCAAGATTAGGATGTGACTCAAAAGCGGAATGAAAGCAACTGAGTACTTTATTATAGATACATTGAGTATATATACACACTAGGTCCCGGCAAGAAGGTCTCAAAATACAAAATGCTATTTCTTGTCCAACCGGCAGCCGGTTCTGTTAATAGTTAACAATGAGAAATAGGCAGACAGGTTCATGCAAGTTGCTGTCAGTGCGAGGGGAGAGCGAAGATACAAAGGATAATATATGCAAAAAAGAGAAATGTTGTTACTATGTACGATCGTGTGACACACGGGTGGTGCATCTCCCCCCCCCCCTAAAAATGACATACTGTACATTTTAAATAGGGCGCCCTGATCTAGAGAGGCAAACTGTAGGCGGGTCACCTGGTAGGAGATAAGCAGGTTTTAGACAATCAAAGGAGACCTAGTTTTCTTTGCAATGAATGTTTAGTATAAATACTTTCAGATTGCGTGGGATCACAAGGAAAGGGCCTGTGTAAGGGGGCATTAGCGGTGGCTTGCTAGTGTCGTTGGGTAGGAAGACGTGCGTTGCAGAGTGCATGTCTGTTGATATGTGATGCTTCGCTGGGGGCTTGTAAGTCTGGCGGCGTGGAGTAAATATTCCCGTGATGTGATGTATGCGGTGGAGATCGTCGGAAGAGGTTGCAGAAGGAAAAACTTCGGCAGGGACACCAATGGGTTGCCATACACCATTTCAACTGCCGATATGTCCAGGGCATCTTTAGGAGTGGTCCTGAGTCCCAGGAGGACCCAGGGAAGCTGAGTAAATCAGTTGAAGTCCTTGCAGTGGACATCAAAGCTGCAATGAGGGTACGATGAAAACGTTCAACCATTCCATTGGCAACGGGGTTGTAGGCAATTGTCTGATGTAGGGTGATTCCCAGGAGATTCCCTAATGATGTCTACAATTGGGAGGTGAAAGTAGTACCCCTGTCAGAAGTAATCTGCTCAGGGATACCAAATCTTACTATCCATCCTAAGAGTAAGGCAGATGTACATGAGGTGGACGTTGCAGTTTCCATGGGAATGGCTTCAGGCCAACGAGTGGAGCGGTCGATGACGGTAAAAAGGTAATGATTTCCTTGTGATATGGGTAGGGTGCCTACAATGTCAACGTGAATGTGGGCGAAATGACACTGAGGTTGAAGAAAGGTGCCCACTCCTGAATCCGTATGTTGATGTACTTTGAAAGTTTGGCAAGAAGTACAGGCACGAAGCCAATTCTTAGCATCCTTAGTAATGCCGTGCCAAATGAACTTCGTCTTCAGCAGCTGTGCAGTAGAACGGCGCAAGGGATGTGAAAGGCCGTGAATGAAATCAAACACCGGTCGGCGCATGGGAGCAGGTATCCATGCTTTTTTGTTCAATAGGAGGACATAAGTTTGGTTCCATACTTTATGTAAGACATGCATTAACCTTGTTACCAAATTTAATATATTTTTTAATTCTTTGTTATTTCTTATTTATAGTGTTTCCTTTATTTTCTATTTCCTTTCTACGCTTTGCTGCTTTCCTGTTGGATCTCCTGGGCTTGCAGCACTAGGGTTGTAGCTCTACTGATAATAATGATAATGATAATTACTTTGATTTAAATATAGATTCTACCATTTTTGTTAGACCATTGGACATCGGGTTTATAAATCACCCGAAATTACATAAAAAAAAATCAGACCATATATCAGTTTTGTGAGATCGGTGTTACTCTATGGACATGAGTCATGGTATGACAATGAAACAATCTCCAATAGATTTAGTAGATTTGAGAACAAAGCCCCCAGAAGGATACTGGGAGTAAAATGAAAGGACAGGATTAGAAATGAAAATATTAGAGAGATTACTCAAGAGTCATATGTGGAGTATATCATGATGAGGGGTATATAGAGATGGTTTGGGCATGCTCTCCGCACTAGCCAAGAGAGATTAGTTCACCAAACGTTCAGCTAGGCTCCACAAGGCACTGAAAGAGTTGGAAAACCCAGGCCTTCATGGCTTAGGACTATTAAGCGCAAAGTAGGAGGTGATGAATGGAGAAGTTTTGAATTAAAAGTTGAAGATAGAGACGACTGGTGAATTCTTACAGAGGCACTTTGCGTCAGTAGGCGTAGGAGGAGATGATTATGATGATGATGATGATGATATATATATATATATATATATATGAAAATAAATAGATAAATATATATATATATATATATATATATATATATATATATATATATATATATATATATATATATATATATATATATATATATATATATATATATATACGAAGGGTGATCAAAAAGTTCGGTAAATGTGTAAATATTTATTAAATTACGAACATTAACATGTTTTGTCACTAATCTCCTTCAAAGTACTCTCCTTCGGCAGATACAAACTTACTCCACCGTGCCTGCCACTTTTGAAAACATTCCTGGAAGTCCTCTTTCTTCAATAACTTTATTTGCTTTGTCGTGTTCGATTTGATGTCTTCAATGGTGTCAAATCGTTTTCCTTTCATCGTTGATTTCATTTTCGGGAATAGCCAGAAGTCGCATGGTGCCAAGTCGGGAAAATACGGTGGATGCAGAAATGCAGCGAGATTCTTTCCAGCCATGAACTGTCGAACAAGCAGTGACGTGTGAGAGGGCGCGTTGTCATGATGCAGCAGCCAGCCATTTCTCCATTTTTCTGGCCTTTTACGTCTAATGAATTCTCGGAGGCGTTTCAGAATTTCCACGTAGGAAATAGCACTGACGGCGCAGCCTCTGGGAACAAATTCAATATGCACCAATTCTTCCATATCAAAGAATGCAATCAGCATGACCTTCACAAGTGACTTCAACATTCGTGCTTTCTTAGGTGCTGGGGATGAAGGTGTTTTCCACTGTGAGCTCTGAACTTTCGTTTCTGGGTCATACCCATCACCAGTAACAATCGAGGATAAGAATGCTGCATCAGCTACGCTTCTCTCAAACAACTCGGAAGAAATGGCAAACCGTGACTTCCTTTTGTTCAGTAGTTAGGATCTGCGGGACAAACTTTGCTGTGACGTGCCTCATGTTCAAATCGTCTGTCAATATGGCTTGCACAGATCCGAAATAGAGGTTTGTTTCTTCTGATATTTCTCGGATGGTTATACGTATGTTAGATCGGATGATAGTTTTGACAGCAGCGATGTTGTCATCGTTGTGAGATGTTGATGGATGACCACCTCTATCATCATCGTCTAGAGATTCCTTTCCTTCTTTAAACCTCCCAAATCACTTGCAAACAGTTTTGTGTGTGACAGCTGTGTCTCCGTAAACTTGTCGAAGCATTTGATGGGTTTCTGTAGCTGATTTATTGAGTTTGAAACAAAATTTAATGTTTGCACGTTGTTCAAGCTTTAACATTTTACTCAGTCCGCCGGACGCCACAACAATGACTACACTCTACGGCTTCTTGTATTACACTGACGCACACTGGAACTTTTCCTCCCGTCACAGCACGCGCGTACGATGCTATCTCAAAGCTAGGCTACTTTAGCTCCACCTGGTGAAATAAATATTACAGTACCAGACATGTTTACCGAACTTTTTGATCACCCCTCGTATATATATACATGTGTGTGTGTGTCTGTGGGTTGGCCACTTTCCATCACCACAATCGCCGATATGGATTGATGATGGTTGGAGATTGTTGTCTGCTCGCTCGCTCAAAGCAAACCAACCAAAAATGGGCTGCCCTGAATAGCATAGCGTTGCTGATCATGGCTATACAGAAATCTTTTCTTTTCGTTAAGGTATGCCCATTCATTTACTTTATATAAACAAAATCATCCGTAATTTTACTTTTAACTTTTAACTTGGTTATAAAAACATACACTTAAGAAATGCCAGCTCAATCATTTTGATATCGGTTTTAATAAGATGCATACCAATGGTTTTATTAACTTTTATTTTTTTTTCTACTAAAAATGT
>NC_090740.1:36856342-36886342 GCF_036898095.1 Palaemon carinicauda
ATTAATGGAAATATTTATGTGATACAAAATTGAGAAAAAAGTCTAATAAATATTGCTAAATGCTTAGACAAGTCTGCATATAAGATTTGAATCTAAATAAGATTTTGACAAACCCGCATATCTTCAATATAAAGATGAAAATATCCATCTACTAAAGAGTACATGAAATCAATCACGATTTTGAATGTAGATATCAAGAATTTCATATTGAAATGCTCAATGCACAACCCAGCTGGGTCATTATATTACCAAATTAATCAGACACAAAACTTCCCATATCAAAGATGATTAGGAATGTCACGAACTAGAATGCTTTTCAGCATTACACTTGCATTAAAAACAAAATACGAAAAGTTATAAATAGAAACCAAGAAAGTTTTGGAATACTAAGAGCAATAATATTGACAAAATGGTGCTTATAAGCAAATCATCTATCAGACCAATTAAAAAAATTCAGAAAAGGATAGAAAAATGCCAAGTCGGTAAAATGCCTTAATTATACCATCTGACATATATTCATCACGTTGAAGAGTCAGTGAAATATGATTATGATTATTTATATCTAAAATCCTTATGGTGAACTGAAAGGACTAATATTGGACTATAAATTCATGTATTTGTGTTTTCATCACAGGAAAAAATAATAACGAAGTGAAAAATCACTAATTAGTAAGTCATTTATTGAACATTGACAATGGACTTCAAACTAGTTTTTTTTTCTCCATAACAAAATTATGTGAGGTGAATTGGTAATCTGAATTCCATCCTTTCAATACTGCGTAATTCAATAGACTTTCTCTTTCAGGCAGTATAAATTTAAGCATTTGTAATATATATATATATATATATATATATATGTATACATATACCTGTATATATATAAATATCTATAAATATATATAAAATTAATATTTATAAATATATTATTTATAAATATATATATACATACATATATATAATTATATATATATATATATATATATATAATTATATATATAATCATATATATATATATATATACATATATATTCAAATATATATACATATATATAATTATATATACACATATATATTTATATATACATACATACATACACATATATACATACATATATATACATATATATACATACATATATACATACATACACATTATATATATATATATATATATATGTGTGTGTGTGTGTGTGTGTATGTATGTATATATGCATGTATATATATATATATATATATGTATATATATGTATGTATATTTAAATATATATGTATATATATATAATTATGTATATATATATATATATATATATATAAATATATATAATCTGTTTATGGTCTTTTTGTGACAGTCGCCACCCACAAACTTTCTTAGTACATCAGTCCATCGTCTTCCTTCCCATGCTTCTTTTACAATCTATAGGTACACATTCAGTGATTCTTTGTGTCGAGATATCGTCTGTCATCTTCATTATATGGCCAGCCCATGTCCATTTCTTTTTCAACAGGTTGTTAAGGTATCCTGTGCTTTAGTTTGCTTACGTATCCATGTTACTCTTTTTCTTATTGTTATTCCCATCATTACTCTTTCCATATCTCATAGAGTTTTAACTTGTTTTTGTTCTAAGGCTTTAGTAAGGCTTCAAGTTTCTGATGCATATTTTCTTTTTTTACTTTTATTTAAAATAACAATATTCAATATTTACATTTTGGCAATCAAATAGTTGAACACAGGAATTCCTTTGTAACAAGTTTCTTCAATTTTTCCTTATACAAAATTGACGCAAACCATCTCACATAATTTAATCTTCCTCCAAGAAAACCAAGAGTATCACTTTCAGTAAGCTTTTGCATACGGCGTATCCGTATGCTATACACATAATTACAGATTAGAAGAACTGCTGTGTTCCTATCTTTTTTACATTTAGTTTTAATGTCTAACATCAATAATTTGACCCATTCCTTACCTTCTACAAAACACCAAACCTCAAATTTACTCTTAAACCATTGAAATACATTTTTAACTCTTTTTACAAAAGTAAAATATATGCAGTGTATATTCTGTTTGGCCACAAAACTCACAATTACCATCTTTCCTAATTCCCAACATCTCTAGTCTTTCATTAGTAGGTGACCTTTCATGTAAGTACTTAAACAACTTGTTTCTCTTAATCCTATAATTGGATTGTTAACATTCTCCCATACTCCTCTCCACTGTAGCAACGGGTAGTTCGCTTCTACTACTGGTTATGACCTAAAAATTATTGTCTCATATACATCTTTGCTTTTCATGTTGGGAAATTTCTTATGTCTACTTATTTTTCTTACGTTTTCTATCACACCAGAGTAATACAAGGAAGATACATATGATAACTCACTATAACATTTTGTTTCTATTAAATAACTTTATTCTCAATCTACAGTAATAAATATTAAAGTGTCTTCCTTCAAGTGATTCTTTAAGACTCGGGGCCGTTAAAATTGCGGCTGCTATATGAAACACGTCTGTTATGTCCCTTTCACTTTTGGGCAACAACAAGGTTGTTCAACGGATGGGCTGATTACTACCACGGCAGAGGTACCTAGAAATTGAGGAATTTATTTTCTGTGAGTAGATCTTACTCAACGGAAGCGTATGAGATAAGTACCAAGCTTTTGATAACAAAATGGAATTCATAATAATAGCTTTTTGAAAGATGGTAAGGCATCTATTCAAAAGAATGTTTATTGATTTCTCTAAATTATGTACAACTGTATTCCAGTTTATTTTTTATTGTCCTTTTATCGTTTTTGCAGTAATTAATACCCAGGATCTTCAAATTGCTTTCTGTGTTTAACCAATTAATAGGCCAATCTTTTTTACTATGCCATTTTCCAACTCCAGTAATACTATTTTTACTCTTGTTTAAAAGTACACCACTTGCTCTCTCAAAACCTTTGATTTCTCCGAAAACTTCAACAATTGATTACTCTTCAGATACAAAAACAGAGGAGTCATCAACAAAACCTTGCAAGCATATGTTCCATCCATTTGGAAGCCTTGGTGGTACAATGTTTTTGTTGCTCTTAATACTTAAATATAAGGGTTCCTGGTAAATTACATAGAGTAGCATAGAAAGGCGACATCCTTGCCTTACAGATCTCATTACTGGAAAAGCATCACTCAATACCCCATTTATACATAAAACACTACGACAGTTATCATATAATATTTTTATCCATTTATTAAACACATCTTAAACAAGAAATCATGATTTACAGTATCAAAAGCTTTATTCCAGTCTAATTTCAGAACTACCATTTCAAGATCCTTTTCAAATGCATAATTTATAATATCCCTGATGATATTATTACAAGTCACTACTGACCTACGTTTAACATTACAAAATTGTTCCACAGATATTAATTTATGCATTACCATCTTTAATATATTGGCTAGTAATTTAGCTATAATTTTGTAGCCTACGTTCAACAATGAGATTAGTCGCCATCCACTCAAATCTTGATTATTACCTCCTTTGCTCAACAGTCTTATTATACCCATAGTTTCTAAAGAGCAAACCTGTTGGCTGTCTAAAACATGCCTCACAACCTCTAGAAAATCATCTCTAATTACATACCAAAATTCTTTGTAAAACTCTGATGGTAATCCATCCAATCCTGATACCTTCCCTGTCTTTAAATTTTGTATTACACCTTCTGATTCAAACTTGCTTACACTGCAATCTAAATTTTCACAGTCTATATCCTTTGATTGATTACAACATAAGTTCAGCAGTTTCTCTTGATACCGAGCGTCTCCCTCTACTTTGCTGTACAACTTTTCGTAAAAATCTTTTGCATAATCTAAAATTGCATCAGTGGATCTTAATACATAACCATTTTGCCCAGTAATGTTCTGCATCAAGTGATTACTTCCAGCATTCTTCTCTCTCTTTAATAAAAGAGTTTAAATTTTCTATCCTTCCAAATTGACTTTGATTTTAGTCCTTAATTTTACTCCCTCACAAATTTCGTTTTGCATCTTTTCAATTTCATTCCTCAAAGAAGTGATCGCCTCAAAATATGTACTTCCAGAATTGGCGATTTGGTATAATGCTTTTAATCTGTGCTGCATTAAGTTTATTAACCCATACCTCTCTGCTGATATTTTCTTTGACATTTTAATAAAAAACACTTTAAAATTATCCTTACAATAATTCCACCATTTAATAATATCGATGAATTTATTTTTCTCTCCTTTTAAAAACTGCCATAGCGTTTGAAAATTTTCTTTAACCTCATTCCTTGATAGAATGCCGACATTTAATTTCAAAGTACCTTTACCCGTTTTGGTTGCCAAACGGTTAAAACTAGTAATCACCATATAATGGTTTGAGAATGTGACGGGTACAGTGGAACAAGAAATAATGTGATTAAACATTTTTTACATAGATTCTATCTAAGCAGGAAGCATATTTCTCCTTAACATAAATATATTCGGTTATCAAGTTGTCCTTGGCAGCATCCTTCACGCCGGTCGCCCTAATCAACTCTCTAAGACTTTTGGAAATCAAAGATTTATCCCAAGTATTTACATCTTTTATGAGAGTTATACGATTAAAGTCTGCTGCGAATTTTATATTATCGACATTGTGTCTCAAAAAATAAAGAAGCCTATCAAAAAATTCTAACCTTTCTTTCCTCTTATTCGACCCAGAAGGGGCATAGACATTTAGTAAATGAAGCACTTCTCCACCGACTCTTATCAAGGCCGTCTCATGCTCTTATCCGCAAGCTTAGAACTCTTCCCTCATGATCCACCTCTTGGCCTATAACCGCAATGGTCGATAAACGCTTGTTGACTAATATGGCAACCCCCCCCCCCCCTTTAAGCAAGTAGTGGGGTTTATAAACACTTTATAGTCTTTACTCAAGTGATCTAAGGTGTTCAAGTCTTTAATGTTATGTTCTTGCAACATTATTACGTCTAATTTGTAAAATCTGGCAAATGAAACTAGTTTCATTTGCTTCCTTTCATCATTTAATCCATTAATATTTAATGTTGAAACAATCAAAGCCATGGTATTTAAAAAAAAAAGGGTTAAGCAAATGAATACATTGGCAGTTATCCAAGCAATTTCCGTCTCTTCACGCTAGTCAGTTTCTTGCTTTTATTCTTTGTCATTTTGAGTTTACCCCCTTTCTTGACTCTTTCCACCCACTGCTGTTCCTTACCGCTATCTTCAACTACTGAATTATCTATACAACCACTAGTTGAATCGTCTTCTGGATCCGTTACTTCATCAATTACGTCTATTGTCTGTTCATCGTTACAATTTTCTGTCTCGTTCAGCCGTACTTAACGCAGCACACATTTCTTTGTCGTCTTCATTCACGCTTAACAGGAAAATTTTGTGAATCTATATCACTATCTACATCATCTCTATGGACTTCAGCTATCACTATAATTGTTTCCGGGATTTTTTCCTCCTGGCTGCCACTTAACACTTCAAATTATTTCTCCAACTGATTTCTCTTGATTGTACTCCAAGCGTGGTTTTTCCTCTTCACCTTGTTGTGTTTCTTTCAAAGTCATATTACCTGGGAGTTTACATACGTGCTGGCTATCTTGCGTTTTGCTTTCCGTTCCACGTCCCTGCGTTTTGTTTTCCGTTCCATGTTCCTGCGTTTTGTTTTCCGTTCCATGTTCCTGCGTATTGTTTTCCGTTCCATGTTCCTGCGTATTGTTTTCCGTTCCATGTTCCTGCGTTTTGTTTTCCGTTCCATGTCCCGGCGTTTTGTTATCCGTTCCATGTTACTGCGTTTTGTTTTCCGTTCCATGTTACTGCGTTTTGTTTTCCGTTCCATGTTCCTCCGCGTTACAGGTGATTGAAACTTCCTCTCCATTGCCGTCATTCACAGACGTTCCAGTTTCCCTACTTTCTAATACATTAGGGGCCCTGTTTCATTTAGCCTGAATCTCGGGAAGATCAGTGCTGCTATATACGTTTATTTTGCCATCCAGTTCATAACTGCACGCAGCAGCCATATGATTCTCCCTACCACATTTGTAGCATTTTTTTTTTTTCTGTCCACTATAGTATAAAGCAACATTATGTCCTTGGATATTCAGTGACGAAGGTATGCTCTGCTAAAAGAAAATATACCGTAATTAATAAATGGAACCTATTTCAGAACCAACCTTCAAAAACCAACCTGTTTGAGCTAAGGTTTCAAAGACGCACAGTTTCTATTCACTATTACATGTTAACAAAAATAGAAAATATACTTAGCGACTTTGAACTTTCCAAATTGGTGGCTCCTTGGAATTGTAGAAGTTGGTTCCTTCTTGTACTTTAAATCACTTAATTTTTAGAGCAAGCACTGTTTGTCTGGCGGAGGTTTTAGTACTACTAACTCTCAAGGAAATATACTCTCCCCATTTTAACTTTTCCGCCCTACCGCACACTATTGAACTAGTTTTTCGGAAGAGTTAAACGGTAACCATCAATTATTTACGACCGTACAACTCTACTAGTAATTTAATTCGCAGCATCTCTCAAATATTTATACTAATTATTTATACTTTTATTTATAATATTCGATCTATTTATTTATTAATTAATTATCTAATTTAAAAAGAACGAAATATACTTCACAATACTTGATTAATTTGATTAGTATTTCGCCTCTTATTATTTACTAAACAAGTTCGACATTTCCATGCCAACCTTGAAATTTCTTTTACTTTACAACACTGCTTCAATTCCATCCTTGCTGTGCGAGTGCCATTTAACAATCCCTCTGCTTTCCCGTGTGAGAACCTGTTCAACCTTATTCCAAAACCTTCCCATAATTCCCGAGAATACAATCCAAAATGTCATTTTCCATATCAAAGGGAGCATAGCGAATCTATATATACGTATATTGTCTGCTGAAGTTAATAATTCTGACAGATTTCCAATTTCCAACATCAACATCTTTCTCGTCGTAACTTTCAGAAAATGACTGGAAAGCAACAGATTTACTAAATTTCAAGACAAACTTTGTTTTACTTAATTGTTAAAAACCAACGATATCATTATGACCAATTTTCAATATATCAAAAACTACATCACAAACTTCACTATAGTCAGGGCTAAAAGAGAAAAGTAGCCCTATGGAGTCCTGTCTCCTAAGGGGTGGGGAATAACCATTCATCTTACGTTTGACAAGACGTATTTGTCAGGAAGCATAATTTTAAGTATTTCTGATAATGATAGTGCCTTGTCATCTCCTTTCCTTTGAGATATGGCTCTATTTTAAAGTTTCCGAAGGTATGTAAAGCAAGCAATGCCAACGATGGTAGGCTTATCGAAATTCGAGATGTATTTGAAAAAAGATTACCAACTTGCATCATCGTTACAAGTTTTACTCACATGATGTTATTTTTCATTCTCTCTCTCTCTCTCTCTCTCTCTCTCTCTCTCTCTCTCTCCTTTTTTTTATTAAACTTTTTCATTATTACTGAACTTTTTCATTAAAATGCCACTCCGCATACCGTAATCATTGTTAATTTCCTATAATAGTCCTACAAAACTGTTCATGCTGCTCTTATCATAAAATGCGTATAAATCATCAATAAAAGTTTTACAAATCGTCTGATACTTTTCTGAAATCAAATTTTGAAAGTACTTACCCCAGTGGTAGAAAAAAAAAAATCATCCTCAGGCGAAATACAAAATATATAAAGGGAAATGGGTCCAGAATGACTATCAAGACATTTATGAGATCTGAAGCTGTCTAACGATTATTGCCTATTAATGATAAAGCTTGTATCAATTTTGGTTCCTTGGGCTGTAGTAGTAACTGCAGTAGCAGGAATATACAGCTAGTGTAGCCAGAGGGTTCTCAGTATCATTGTCAGAAAAAATATTATCATTATCAGTAAGGATATAGTTAGCGCTGACTATAGTTTCTGAAATATAAAAACAAGCAATTTCTCCATTTGCTACAAACCTCTTCATTCTGCTTCCAAACTTATTACACAAGCTTATCAGGCCAATATACAAATCGTAAGATTGACAAGAACGTTCCTTACTAAAGGCTAATTTATGGAAATAGTTGGTACTTATGGTTGCCATTCTATGACAGACGTTAAAGCTCCAATCAACCGAGTTTACTTTCAATTAGAATGACAGACATGAAGCTGTGGGTTTAGGTCATATTCCCCCCCCCCTCTCTCTCTCTCTCTCTCTCTCTCTCTCTCTCTCACGAGATATATCAGTACATATAATTCGTAGATTAAGAACTGTATCAGTGAATTAAAGGTTGATTCTCTCCTTATCCTCCTTGTACACTACATATATCTACGTACCATTTCAGAAGGATCTAAACTCTAAGGGCCTTCAAATTACCTTAATTCTATCCATAACTACAATAATTCCATTAATTACGGTTTTTTTCACACAAAATAAATCATATATATGTATGTATATATATATATATATATATATATACATATATATATATATATATATATAATGTGCGTGTGTGTTTGTGTTTGTATCTATGTGTATACTTGCAATATTTTCAAGATAAAAATTGCTCTTATTCAAGAAAAATATCTATGCATATGAGGAACATATTAGTCGTTTGGAAATGAAGAAAGTACATTCAAATGAAGAAATTAGACATCTTCAAATGTTTATATATATATATATATATATATATTATATATATATATGTATATATATATATATATATATATACATATATTTATATATATATATATATATACATATATATATATATATATATATATATTCATATATATATATATATATATATAAAAATATCACCCACGAATGGCCTTTAATACCGAATTCTATCTTGGGAATATATATCCACTTGGAATTCATTTTACTACCAGCATGGTTTCCAGCCGTACAGGTGGTGGTTCGAATCCCCATCCGGCCAGAAGCTGTTACCATAAAATGAATTCCAAGTGGATATATATTCCCAAGATAGAATTCGGTATTAAATGCCATTCGTGGGTGATATTTACATTAATTAAAATCATGTGTGCTTGTGATATATATATATATATATATATGCATATATATATATGCATATATATATATATATATGCATATATATATATATATATATATGCATATATATATATATATATATACATATAGATGTATATATATATATACAGTATATATATATATATATATATGTATATATATATATATATATATAAATATGTATACATATACATATATATATATATATATATATTATATAATATATATATATATATATATATACATATAAATATATACTTGTACATATATATATATATATATATATACATAAAAGATCATTAAACATATCTGTTAAAATGAGGTCTGTTGTCCATGTAAATAAACAATAGCCAGCAAAAGTCACGGTTAGATTTTCACTGGTCATTCCAATACAGTCTGAGTTTCCTAGGCGAAAGTAGGAAAGAATCAAAGTTTAATCATATTGAAAATTAAGAGGAAGAAACTCAATTCCAAAAGAATCTAACTTAAACTGTATGTATAGTCGACGGTAAACTGAGAACTAGGTAAAAACATTTTTTTTTAATAAGACGTTAATCGGGCAGAGGCCTGTGTTCCATTGCTTTAATTTTGTTCTCGGCAATACTCGAGCACACAGATTATGAGTCTATGTATGTTGTTATTTTATGTAGAAAATCAACAGGATTATGTATCAAACATTTCTTGTTGATATAACTTCGTCAAAATTACTGCGTAATGAAAGTCTCGATGAATCAAATATAAATAAGATTATTTTAGTGGTTTCTTAAGAACTATTTAATCCATTAAAGAACTATATAAAAATGCTATAATATTTTAGCCTTGATGGCGTTAACATTAAACATTTCTCTCCTGTGGTTGTATGAGTTTTTTCACGTAATTAAGTGGAGAGAGAGAGAGAGAGAGAGAGAGAGAGAGAGAGAGAGAGAGAGAGAGAGAAATTGAATATGGGGTTTCCAAAAAGCTAGTTGCAGGCAGGATTGTTGCCAGTGAAGTGATAGTTTTCTTATTGAAAATGGATATCAACATTACATCTGTTTTGTGATATCGTTCAAACACGAACAACATAATCAAAGAAAGTGCATCGTGCTAGCATTGGCTCTAAGAAATGCAGTGTAAGCCTTAGCAATAGTTTCACACTCCTTAAGAAGCTAACAAAATATATTGTAGGAAACAATTAGTGCAAGCAAGAGGTCAAATCTGACAACGAGGCTAAATTGGGAACAAAGCAATGTACAATTAAAAGAGTCATGAAAAAAACTAGAGGATGGCTTCCCGACCTTTTGTTTTAGGCGTACTATTCTTCCAGTCTTCACGTTCATAAACAAATATGTATCGTTACATAAGTGTAATGCAATACACCAAAGCTAGACTTATCATGAAATAATTAGTTCCTACAATTTGAATGTATATTAATTTCACAGCCCCATACAGTTGCATAAAATTCATTTGTTATCGGGTCATTTCAGTAGTAAATATTTTCTCCTAACTGGTTGTAGTTGAAAGGGAAAGGAACTTGAGTGCTAATCCTGTGTTTGGCCTCTTGTATGTTTTAGGCAATGCAATGACGTTCACGTTGCTTCATGATCACGAGACATTTAAAAATGTAAAGAAGTTGACACCCAAGGTGAGTGTTACTGTATGGAATAAACAAATATAAATCTCGCTCTAAAAATATTTTTACTCTACTATAAGTTTTCACTTCAAGACAAGTCTACTCAATTGTAAAACGATATACCATAAATTGATGACAGTCGTAAAGCTAATAAAGTACTTGGAAAGCTAAGTGTAACTAAATAACTTTCCATTTAAATAGAATTAAGTCACTATAACGACTGCATGATTGTTGAAATAAATACATTCAATTACATCAAAAGGATGGATGATCCATTTATGGTGTCGTTTATTTCTATATAAATTCTTATTTACATCCAATTTTTTCCAGCAATTTCACTCCTTTAATATGACTACTTCGTGGCATTCTATAACTTGTTACATAATTGTGAAATATGAGTGAAACTTTGGTAATCTTGTTAATTTCAGGTTCTTGGAGAGGTCAGTTCGAGTATGGGTCCACAAAGTCCAGTTTTGCATACTATTCTTACAAGTAATCTTAACTGGGTCATATATCGGTGCGCTTTTTTTGGCATCACAAGACAGTATGACAGTCTGGAGCAGCTAGTCTAGAAACTTGAAAAGCATATCAACAGAGACCAGCGGCCAAAGTCCATGCTTCAGGTATTCCACAGTAGTACGGATTTTACGCCCATCTTAACTGTTCTTGCGAATAGTAGATTGTTGTCCGTAGTTCACACGAAAATGCAGAGAAATTTTATCTGCTCTTAAGTTTCGCAAACGTTACCGTTAGGGTAGAAAATCCAAAGACAAATAAATAGTACACCTGGTTATCGTGTCAAGGAACTCTGATGTTATGGTAACTGGGCAGGACACAGATCTACATTGCTAAAGCAGCAGAAAAAGTCGAAAAATCTACAAACTTGCCATAATATACGTGGTTCTGTTACACAATAGCAGCATTAATATTAGTCCCCATGACCATTCAAACCCTGTCTTGTCTTCCTAGATGGATATTCACGATGGCCATCGTCTAACAGTTCAATGAAGAATTAATTCAATATAGCAACACATACCTCAATAGCTCTTCATTTGACAATCAAGCACCATTTCCATAAAATACGGAGATGCATTCATCTTTCTTTTTTATTTGAAGTATATCTGACATCCAGAAACCGAACAGAATCTAAATTGATGCATGATTTATGGTCCACACTACCGAACATTGACATCAAATGTCTTATATACATAAGAGGTTGTGTGACTCTTCAATTGCCTTGAGAGCTTCGGAACCGTCGAGGTGAACGGACGGCAGTTCCAGAGCTCCGTCATTTCAGCTTGCTCATGGTATTTTGCCAAGGATTGTGTATGAAGTGACAGTTGATACATCGGGCAAGGGATTTTTGGTGTGGTGTGTTGTAGTGTTTTTGAAAAGCAAAGTTTATGAGGTGGGAAATAACGATGCCGTAAGGCCAAGGAAAAAACGTGGCCTCGGGTGATGTTGACGTCACAAATACGCCTTGTCAGAAGTAAGATGAGTGATTCCCCACCCCTTAGAAGACAGGACTCCATAGGGCTACTTTTCTCTTTTAGCCCTGACTATAGTGAAGTTTGTGATTTAGTATTTGATACATTGAAAATTGATCACAATGATATCGTTGGTTTTCAACAATTGAGTAAAAAAAATTTGTCATGAAATTTAGTAAATCTGTTGCTTTCCAGTCCTTTTTACGACGAGAAAGATGTTGATGTTGGAAATGGGAAATCTGTCAGAATCATTAACTTCAGCAGACATATATATATATATATATATATATATATATATATATATATATATATATATATATATATATATATATATATATATATATATAGATATAGATATAGATATATATCGAGTCGCTATGCTCCCTTTGATATGGAAAATGACATTTTGGAAAGTATTCTCGGGAATTATGGGAACGTTTTTGGAATAAGGCTGAACAGGGTCTCACACGGGAAAGCAAAGGGATTGTTAAATGGTACTCGCACAGCAAGGATGGAATTGAAGCAGAGTATACCTTCGTCACTGAATATCCAAAGATAAAATGTTGTCTTATACTATAGTGGACAGAAAAAAAAAAAAAACAAATGTGGTAGGGAGAATCATATGGCTGCTGTGTGCAGTTATGAACTGAATGGCAAATTAAACTTATATAGCAGCACTGGTTTTCCTGATATTCAGGCTAAACGGAACAGGGCCCTTAATGTAGAATTAAGTAAGGGAACTAGAACGTCTGTGAATGATGACAATGGAGAGGATGTCTCAGTCACCAGTAACGCTGAGGAACGTGGAACGGAAAACAAAACTCAAGATAGCCAGCACGTATGTAAACTTCCAGGTAATAAGACTTTGAAAGAAATACAACGAGCTGAAGAGGTAGAACCAGGGGAAGAGGAAGAGCCACGCCTGAAGTACAATCAAGAGGAACCAGTTGAAGAAATAACTGAAGTGTTAAGTGGCAGCCAGGAGGAAAAGGGCACAGAAACAACTCTAGTAGTAACTGAAGTACATAGAGATGATGTAGTTAGTGATATAAAATCAAAAAAATTTTCTCGGTTAAGCGTGAATGAAGACGACAAAGAAATGTGTGCTGCGTTAAGTAAGACTGAACGAAACAGAAAATTGTAACGATGAACATACAATGGGCGTAATTGATGAAGTAACGGATTCAGAAGACGATTCAACTGGTGGTTGTTTACATAATTCAGCAGTTGCTGAAGATAGCGGTAAGGAACAGCAGTGGGTGGTAAGAGTCAAGAAAGGGGGGTAAACTCAAAATGACAAGAATAAAAGCAAGAAACTTACTAGGGTAAAGAGACGGAAATAGCTTAGTTCATTTGCCCAACCCTTTTTTAAATATCATGGCTTTGATTGTTTCAACGTTAGATATTATTGTGAGTTTTGTGGCTAAACATAATATACACTGCATACATTTTACTTTTGTAAAATAGTTAAAAATGCATTTCAATGGTTTAAGAGTAAATTTGAGGTTTTGTGTTTTGTAGAAGGTAAGGAATAGATCAAACTATTGATGTTAGACATTAAAACTAAATGTAAAAAAGATAGGAACACAGCAGTTCTTCTAATTTGTCATTATGTGTATTGCATATGGATAAGCCATTTGCAGAAGCTTACTGAAAATGACGAAGATTGAATTATGTGAGATGGTTTGCGTCAATTTTGTATAAGGAAAAAATGAAGACCTTGTTACAAAGGTTTTTTTTTTTTTAGCGTTCAACAATTTAATTGGCAAAATGTAAATATTGTATTTTGTTATTTTAAATAAGTTTAAAAAAGAATTGCCTTGCGGGTAGTTTGTCAAATGGGCCCGTGTGTTTTCTCTCCGTTTATCATTGTCTCAGACTGTATGTCACTTCATCTGCATGATTATTTGTTAGGTTTTTGCATTATATGCCATTTAGGCTATACTTGATAAGATTATGCTCCTGATGGTTCATTTATTTCAAGTGAATCAAATTTTCCCAATACATATAAAATATCTAAGGAAGCTAGATCTAGACGTTAAAAGTCCTACAACTTTAATTAAGGTAGTGATTCTCCATAGTTTAAGACTCGGTACTAATAAATAAATTTGTAGTTATAATTTCTTAAAATTGCCAAATTACTGTAGTAAAGGTAAAAAAAAAAGATTATAAGGACCGTGATTTGAATAAGGAAGTAGGCTACGTATACATTTCGACTATACATGATCGTGCAATGAGTATAGTTTATGACATTGAGAGTTGTGCAAATTCACTTATTTGATGGATATCCTGTTGCCAGGAATTAAAAATTATACTACTTTTGAAATTTGTTGATTGTTTATATATGTATTTGAATAGGTATAAAATATTTTCAACATTAAGAAAAATGTTTTAAAGGTAGCGAATGTGATGACCGTCTTCGAAATAACTATCTATAAAAGCTATTGAAACATGTTTAATATTTTCGTACATAAAAAAAAAAAAAAAAAAAAAAAAAAAAAAAAAAAAAAAAAACGAAGATATGAACACTTACGTAAAACAAAACACATTGTTTATGCAAGAACGGAACCCTAACAAAACGACAGCTCTGACACATCCCTTCCAAGGTTTTTCGAACCTCTGAATTATTAAAGATCCCGAAATGCACCTTGTTTGAGTTTGTTGCTCGTGTAACTGAAACCTTTCCATTTAGAACATACAGCTATGACAGTTGTGTTTCAAAAACAAAGGAATGTAAAGAATGTAAGTAATAAATTATTTTGTAAAAATAAGAAAACTACTCTGAGAATGTACACACTAAATATTGCAACTAAATACTGAATGATGATAATAGCTCTACGTAGTCATATTATGGTAGGTCAGCCAAATTGACGGAGAAATCCTTGATGTCTAAAGATTGCTAGCCCTATTTCCTTTAGTGTTTGGCTCCTTTTTCGAAAAGACATTTATAGGAAATTGATGTTTATATTATTTTATTTATTTATTTATCTATTATTATTATTTTTTTTTTTTTCGCATATTTGAGAGTATCTAGTCTTAGATTAGATTGTATCTTTTGTATTATGTTATTAACTTTATCCATTGTTAGCACATTGATGTTTGGAATGAAATTAGATATATTTCCCCATATATTTTATTCTTTTGATAAATTTTAAATGTTGATTTTACTAACATCAAAGTTTTTTCACATGAAGCGTTAACGGATTTTTTTTTCTTTTTTTTTTTTTCAAAATGACATATCCAAGCTGAGTTTTGAAGAACTCAACCTAAAAAGCAATGCACCTGTCATCGGTTAAATGCTATTGATGATTTTATAGAGAAAATTAGAAATGCCATCTGTTTAACATTCGTTCATGGCGTAAGCGACATACTCGAATGGATGATAAATTCTTTACTAAGCCTAATAAAATGTTCTGATGGTCAGTTAAGAGTCTATTGATACATTGTTTAGTTGTTATTAAATTTAGGAAACAACTATGAAGTCAAAACGATGAAAATTTTAGTACAGTAATAATCAAAGAGAATGACGTATACCTTTATGTATGTTCATTTGTCAACACCCAGCTAACTAAATTGTGTCAGAGAGAGAGAGAGAGAGAGAGAGAGAGAGAGAGAGAGAGAGAGAGAGAGAGAGAGATTCGTTTGTAAATTCAGTTTTTAAGTATTCCAGAGTAATTTCTGCAGAATGAATTATTTGTAGTTCTCTGGCTTCCTGACATCGAAGGTCATTGACGCCGATATTCAATTAAAACCAGAAAAGCCAATATGTTATAAAAGTTAAATAGCATTGAGAAGACCTGCTTCTGATATAAATTTAAAGATGCCACTAGATCATGTCCAAGGATCTTGGCAAGGATGAGCCTGCCATCCTCACCCCGAGCCTCAAACAGATATCTATTTCTTTCTATGCTATTAGTCAGACTGTTGATTAGTTTAAACTGGTCCCAATAGCAAATAAGTATTCTATACCGGTAAGAAAAAACAACAAAGACAGAAGTCTTATATATATATATATATATATATATATATATATATATATATATATATATATATATATATATATATATATATATATTATGTGTTCCAAAGAATGTAGATAGTTGTACATACGGGCAAGTAACTCTTACACATATGAATGTCGAGAAAACATTTTACATGAAGACGTAGTTTCAAGCATGAATTGACCACACGAATTACACGTTAGATTACAAAATAGCAACTCTGTATAGACAGTTTGGCGCAAACAAGTTAATGATCATGCTGATAGCAATTTAGTAGCAGAGGTATGTGAACAACAAGTCCACTCGTTTCGTTCTTGTCTTCACCGCAAACAGTCTGGTTGTGTCTAGGGATTTAGGATAACAGATTAGCTATAACGTCACCTCGTCCATAACACTGCAGTCCGCATGCTGACAGCTAGGTATACCAACTTCTTATGGACACGACTATTATCAAACTTGTTAGCAGCTTATTAGTGAGCTTGCTAACTACATCTTGCCAGCAGATGTTCGAGGCCACGCGTGGATGTGCCTTAAATTAAGAAAACTCTGCCCATAAGAAATACTGTACATATTGAGTATTTCATAAATCATGATGATAATCAAATTAGTTCGGATACCTGAATTTATGTTGATATATATACAGTACTATGGTTATCTGCAATTCCGAGGTAACTGATGTTTTCTCTTATATAACATTAAGCATGTCAGGATTTAGGTACCTATTGTAACGTGCATACTCTATTTCATCTTATAACAGTAAGCGATTTAATAGAAGATATTAAATCTCTCTCTCTCTCTCTCTCTCTCTCTCTCTCTCTCTCTCTCTCACGCAGGGTCTTTAGAATTAGAGTTTAGTGAAATATTGAAAAAAGGCAAATCAGACAATGGCTAGGTTGAGTAAAATATATATAAAAATCAGACTATATATCAGTTTAGTGTGATCGCTGTTACTCAATGGACATGAGTAATGTTATGACAATGAAACAGTCTCCAACAGATTCAGAAGATTTGAGAACAAAGCCCTCAGAAGGATAATGGGAGTTAAATGGCAGGACAGGATTAGAAACGAAACTATAAGAGAGGTTACTCGAGTGCCATATGCGGATGAGATCAGGATGAGGGGTAGATGGAGACTGTTTGGTCATGCTCTTCGCACTCCCCGAGAGAGATTAGTTCACAAATTTTTCAGCTGGGCTTCACCTGGCACTAGAAGAGTTGGAAGACCCAGACCTACATCGCTGAGGACTATGAAGCGTGAAGTAGGAGATAATGAATGGGGGAGTATTGAATTAAAAGCTCAAGATAGAGACGACTGGCGAAATGTAACCAAGGCCATTTGCGTCAATAAGCGTAGGAGGAGTTTATATATATATATATATATATATATATATATATATATATATATATATATATATATATATATATATATATATATATATATATATATATATATATATATACATATATATATACATATACATATATATATATATATATATATATATATATATATATATATATATATATATATATATATATATATATATATATATACAATGATCTTTCGATTTGGTACATTGAGTGTGTTAACTCTCATAAAAGTATCATGACTTTCGGAAATGAGTAATGTATATCTTTCCATGATGGGGGAGATTTCCAGGATTTTTTCCTTTTTCTTTTTTTTTTTTTTACTTTTATTAAGAAAAAATACAGACAAGTTCAATTTTGCAAATACATATTCATAATATCAACATATATACTTTAATATTTGTTTTCTCGATGTGTTTTATAATTCATCATTTACATATACTAACTTTAGTCCTTTAGATAAATATTTACAGAACATAATAAAACAAGACAATCTGATGATGCAATAAATAAGGATTTCTACAATATTTATATGTTAAACTTGAATTGTTATTGGGGAATTTCCCAGTTACACAATGTTACTCATTTTTCTCGAAATTAACATATTCCTTAGTAAAATTTAACAGACATTTATCGTCTAGTGACTTTAACAATATAAATCTTGTCCTGAATACTCAACTTTTAATAAAGGAAATCATGCTTAACTCATCTGCTGACGGCATTACCTTGTGAAGGTACCAGATCCATGTTATAGATTCACTTATCAATAACATAGCTGTATTTCTATCCCTTTTCGAATATGCTAGAAAATCCAGTTTTAAAACCTTTAGAAAACTTATTGTGTGTATTTTGCAAGCCTTGTTAAAAATGTTTTGATCCAATTCACAACTGTTCTTCTCAATTTACAAAAATATACTAAGTGCATAATTGTTTCAGGCGCTCCACAATTACCACACAAATAACTGTCCGTAATGTTCATCATAAATAACCTATCCTTCGTAGCTAAGACTTCGTGGCTGTATTTAAATAATATTTCTCTATTCACTGGATCAATCCACTTATTATCTGAATTTTCCCATATTATATTCCAGCTAAACAACGGATAACTTTCTTCAATGCTTGGCATAACTGATAACTTTCTTCAATGTTTGGCATAACTGATTCACCTCTCAGCATGTGACAGTAAATGTGTTTTAATTTCAGCAAAGGATAGATCTTTACCTTTATTACAGAATGAAATATCTTTATTATTTTGTCATAATATGGAGTGCTAAAAATGGTAGATTCACTAAATCTGTTAAAATCAACCAGATAAGAAAGCCTCAGCTTACAATAATATGCAGTTATTTCACATCCCATTGATCTATTGACAATACTTTTGTAAAAGCTGTTGAAAAGTATACAATTGGCTTTCAGAGTTAGATTTACAATACCACATCCGCCTTGACTCTTTAGAAGATACATCGTTTTCCTTTTAATAGGTTGATAATTGTCATTCCAGATATATTTAAAGATACATTTTTCTATATATTTGCCAATATCAGCTAGAATTGGATATACCTGAGAAACATACCATGCCTATGATTATACAGTTACATTAAATATTACACTTTTTTGGAATAAAGTTAGTCTTCGTTTACAAAGTGGCCCTATCATTTTTAAAATATTATCTTTGATATTTTCCCAGTTCACCCTTACCGATAGTTCATAGTCATTGTTGTGGATTATACCTAGGATTTTAAAACTGCCTTGTTTCACTTCTATCCGTTTCTGGCCATTTGAGTTTGTCTTTCCACGAGCCAATTCCCACAATGTACGTTTTCTTTTTATTAAGTTTCGCTTCACTTGCTTCTTCGTACTCATTAATAACCCGTGAAGTTTCCTCAATACCTTCTAACTTATTCACAATAATAGTGCTATCATCAGCAAAGCCAACCACTACAATTTTTAAGCCATTCGGAAGATCTGGAGAAAAGGTTCCCAACCTAACCTTCAGCATTCTATACAATGGTTCATAACTAATAAAATCATCGATAATGGACAAAACTGTCGAACAGACTTGCTAATAAGAAAAGGGTCAGATGTATGGCCATTTGTAGATATGCAACTTTTGGCATCCTTATAAAGCATTCTGATCAAGTTTACAAACTCTAAAGAAAACCCAAGTTTGGATAACGTTCCGAATAGAAAGTCCAGATTTACCATATCGATTATACCAATCAAGATTTATCAGGGCAGCTTTCTTGTTCTAATTTTTTAGAAAGTATATTACATCTCTAAGCAAGGTTTTACCGTTAATAATTGACCTTCCAGGGACAGAACAAAACTGTTCCTGTGGTACAAATAGAGATAGCACTGATTTTAACGTTTGCTAAAATATAATCTACATGTAGCATAGTTATGGGCCTCCAGTTATTAAGATTACACTTATCTCCATTTTTTGTTAACGCTTAATAACCCCTTTATTTGAGTCTTTCCACATTTTAAAATTAGTAAATGAATATTTCAGTAATTTCATAAATTCCTTTTTTACAATGTTCCACATAGTTTTGTAGAATTCGACGGCTAATCCATCAACACCAGGACATTTCCCATTTTTCATTCCTGATATAGCTTCCCAGACTTCTTTCTATGTTAATTCAGCCTTCAGGGTTGAGTTCATATCATCATCTATTACACTGTTTATATTTTCAAGAAATTTATATTTCAATTCAAAATCTACAGATTCTTCTTTATACAAATTTTCATAAAACTCTAATACATAACTTTGTATAGACTTCGTGTCTCTTACATATGCACCCTCTTTTGCGCACAATTTATCGATAATTGTTTTTACATTCTTTTCTTTCCCAAGTAAATATGTAGATATTTTTTCCCCATTCATTCTTTCATCAATTCTAGCTCTTACATTGACCCCTTCACATATCTCATTTTTAATTAGATTTATGCTGTCTTTAGGTTCCTCTATTTTGTAAAAGTTATTATAGTTATCAGAATGGATCCAATAATTCCTCCTTAATTCTGCTTTCAGCAGATCCAGTAAGCCAGAACTCTCCTGATTTATAGTCTTTGAAACTTTAACAAAAAAGTGTGTAAGCTGATCTTTTGCGTTAATCCACAAATCTAAAATAGAATGAAACTGTACATCACCCCTCTTTCCTTTCAAATGGCTCCAAATTTGAACAAAGTTTTCTATCACTATTGTATTTTTCAGAATACTTGTATCTAATTTCCAGTATCCCTTGCCAAAGCTAATACCATTGTCCATATTAATCTTAACTCTAACATAATTATGATCAGACCAGCTTAATGGAATATTTTCAGATTCACTTACATTATTCTTCAGATCTCTAACGTATATGCGATCAAGCCTAGAACCATACTTATGCCTAACATACGAATATTCTATCAAATGGTTTGTCAAGAGCCACACATCTTTAAGTTATAAATCATTTTTTAACCTTTGAAGGGCTGTTGAAATTATATGATTATCAGAATTAGAGCAATATTTTTTTACCTGTTACGCTGTTCCAATCCCACCTATGATCAAGTTTCGTAAATTGTGTCTCATGTAATATAACATAACATTTAAAAATAGTTCCTCTCTTTCCTTTTTCTTATTTGTCTCAGAAGGGCCATACCCATTTATTAATAGAAAATCTGTTCCTTGATAGGTACATTTTACACTGATTATTTGGCCCTTTACATCCATCTCCTTATTCAGAACCTTCACTCTCAACTTTTTATTGAAGAGAATAGCAATGCCTCCCTTCAACAAGACAGTTGGATTCATTATTATCTCACAATGCTTTTCAACATACTCAAGTTGTGAAATTTCTTTTACATTGTGTTCTCGCACAAATGTTACATCCAAATGATAAAAGTACATAAAATCAATCAGTTTACTTTGCTTATAAGACATACATAATCCATTAACATTAACAGTTGCTAAATTTAGGTAAGTGAAGGTTATAAATATAGGAAAGAAAAACTTCAATATTCATCCATTTTGAAACGTTTATTCACTGGCAATCGATTCATATTGTCTTCAGAACTACTTTTAGGTTCCTCGAACACTGATGTTCGACTCGGAAAGCACACCATTATCCTTTGTTAGCCTCAGTCGAATGCCTCTGCTTGGTTCGTCACTAATAGTAGCTTGCCACATTTCAGCATCACTTGTGTTACCAAGGTTGAAAACACTGTCTATTGTTTGTTCTCCACCACAGCCCACATTATTCTCTTCATTTCCTTCACATTCCTGAATTTCACTTATCACCTCTTCGATTGAATCCTCTTTATTTTGCACTACACATAATTGAATGTCCATTTCCTTTCCAATTTTTGTCTCGTCTGCGTTGATTTTTGCTTCAACTGTCGAAATAACGAATCCTTCGTCAGGTGATGCGGGAATTTCCACAAGCCTTTCAGCTGCTACCTCATCTTGTCTTTCGTTGTCCGTTTCCACTACGTCCATTCGTCCATCGCCAGTCCTCGACACGGTGGTCGTTCTGATGCTTTCATGACCCAAGTCCGAATTATCGTTCCTTACTTCTGATCCCTTTCTCTCTTTTTAATTTACCGATTTGGCTCCACCTCCATGCTCATCTTCCCTTCCATTATTGTTCGCGCTGGATGAACTATTCGTTTCATTCTTAGATATTTCAGGGAAATCTCCCTCATTAAAAATGTGATTACTCTCACTAATATTCAATTTGCAGTCCTTCACTGGATGACCCTCTTTCCCACATTTGTAACATGTTCTACTCTGTCCACTATATAAGAAGGTTAAATTATAGCCACCAATATAAATTGATGAAGGGATGTTTTCTTTAACTCGCATCTTTGCTGTGCGAACGCCATTGAATAAACCCTCAAAGGGCCCAACTGAAAATTTGTTATGCCTCAAGTGCTCTACCTTTCCATACCTATTCTAGATATCTGTTATCACTTTATCATCCATCTTATCGATACATACGAAACTTGTGAACTTAAATTTATAACCTTCACAGAGTCAGTTTCATTTAACATTATAACTTTATCCTCGATATTCTTCAAAACATCGGCAAATACATTTGCTGAGATTAGCTTTACTACAATCTTATTTCTATTGATATTAAGAACACCTTTTATGTCACTAATTCCTAATTTCATATGATTAAACAACACATTAACACTCTCCATGGTCACATAAGGGGCTGTAAAATGCAGGCCAAAGGAGTCTTTTCTCCTGAGAGCATGTTGTGTATTATAAGCCATCTTAACTAACCTGTTTTTATGTTTTGATTAACTGCTAGTTCTGTGTTTTCCTGGAAACAGAGGGAGAGTGGAAGGGGGACACTACGAGCCCCTAACCCCCGAGGCAAGTCGCCTCAGGGCATACTCGTTTACCGGCCAAGAATCTGGTTCGCCAGGTGTGTTTACTTTTGCCTAAATTACAACACTGTCTTGGCACATATAACACTGAAAATGCACTGCTAGTATCACATCACTTTTATACACTGCTGGAACAATAGAAAAACGAGAAAGAGCCCATGGGATAATCTCAAAGTTGAGAAAGACAGGAGGGATTTAGTAGTGGCAACATATCAAAGGAGGAAAAACGCTTCTCTTGCTTCATGATGAATCAAGCAGGCCTTGGGACTTGTCAAAAGATAAAGAGCCATTATGAGGGTGTTTTCGTTGTGCAAGTACATTAATCTTTTTTATTTAAAAAAGATAAGAGAAGTTCCTTTGTGTCACATTTCCTTAGCCATGGAGCAAGTGGTGTCAGGTGTTAAAGTACCATCAGGTGGTTGAGGATTCTATATTTAAGGTCATATCTAAGATTGTGAAATGAAAAGACAAAATACATATGCTGATAAATTATACCACCTCGTTCATACTGCAAGTTGAGTAGATGGCATTGAAGAAAAAGATAGGTGCAATCAAGGAGCGTGTGTGTTAGAATATACGATTTAGAAATTAACACAGTTGATAAATAAGTTATTTGCTAAAAGAGAAAACGAACATCACACATCCACAGCATTCCCAGAGTACATAGGTTGAATTCAGATGCACATACTTGTAAACACATCCACATCAGAGTGAGGTGGCTCAAGATGTCATAGTTTGAAAATTGCAAATGTTAGTCATTTGGATGACTGATAACCTAGTAAAGGATTTTAAACGATTCAAGTTTTTTTGTGGAGAGACTTATAATTGGCCAGATATGGGTAATTAGAAAAAGAAAAAGCCATAATAGTTATTCGTTCATTGAGCAATTCTCAAACAATGGAGATGCCTTTTTGGCTACCAGAAATTATAGTTAAATAAAGCGATGTATAATTGAGAAATAAGCCTTGATCGAGGCAAAAAAAAAAAAATAACGTGATATAAAAGAAAATTATCAGCTAAAAATTAAAGAAGGTGAGTAGGCTTTTAGTTTTGCCACCGTGGTGTACTGATTTTCCGATAGTTTCGGAACTTAGGGTATCAACCTATTAGAAGGTCATAGGAAAGCTATAGTCCACAAAAAAAAAAAAAAAAAAAATATGAAATTAGTAAATCCTTTAGTTATGATAACCTCTTGTTGGCAGATGGATTGATGGCTATATGAAAGATTCTGGCCAACCTACCAGAAGTGAATATGCCCTAGTAAAACTCAAAGGATTCTGGACAGGTGTAAACCATGAGATCAGCATATTAAATAAGGTGCTGGGATCTCCGACCTCCACACAGGTGTGGGTAAAATGGAGTCAGCAAGTAAGGATCAGTTTCACTGGGTGTTGGCAGTGTGTTGGAGAGGGGCACTAACAAGAAGAGAAACCCACCCAGGGATCTCACCTCTGTTATACTTGTCAAGCATGTGATGAACTATCTTAGGTTTATCTGACATAGAAAAAAGGTTGTATTATAAAACCCTCAGCCTAGTATTAAAAGTAAATGGAAAAGAGGGTACAGAGGAGGAGCAACCTGATTGAAACTGATGCACCATCCACTGATGCATGGCAGCAACAGAAGTCAATGAAGCGGCTGGTAAGTGCAACCCAGGACCAATTAAACAGGGGTCAACTGTATATATATATATATATATATATATATATATATATATATATATATATATATATATATATATATATATATACATATATATATATGTGTATATATATATATATATATATATATATATATACATATATAAATATATATATATATATATATATATATATATATATATATATATACATATATATATATATATATATATATATATATATATATATATATATATACGTATATATATATATATATATATATATATATATATATACATATATATATATATATATATATATATATATATATATATATATATATATATATATATACATATATATATATATATATATATATATATATATATATATATATATATATATAAATATATATGGGTATGCACTCATTGTTCCTATACAATAAAGAGCAGGAGTCTGGTTTTACATACACACACACACACACACACACACACACACACATATATATATATATATATATATATATATATATATATATATATATATATAAGGATTTTATGAAGGGAATTAATCACGATTGCTATACATATCAAGGTTAAAATAATAACAATAATTCTTGGAATTTTAAAATTTCTGCATAATTAGTATACTGGTCTATCGTGGGAAGGAGAAGCAATTCAAATGATATTTACAGAGTTTATAACTTTTTCATTTATAGTAGTTGTCGGTATTCAGTCTTCAGTAAACCCATTTTAATTCATCAATTAGTAAAACAATCAGTATATGTTTTGCTTCCGTGTATATGAATAAAATATACAATTAATATTTATTTACTTTTAGGAATAGGCTGCAAAGTACAAATATAAAATGATGATATGCAATATTTTTTAAAACTAGTGGAGCACTGATGTTGAAGATATCCTTAGATGTGCGGTTACAGGTGAGAGACAAAATAATCAACAATTATTATTAAATTATTATAACCCAATCTCAAATATATTATTAAATTAAATCAAAATACAAGAAATCGACCCTAATCTACAGTAACTAAAAATCCTTTTTCATCGCTGTGGATCGCTTTGCAATTTCATTTGTTAAGTAATTTTCCCCTGACAGATTTCATTCACCCATTTGGACATCGTTGAGAATAACCAAAGAATTATTCTGAGTAATTCTAACTCCATCATTACGGTTTCTGCTTGTGAGTTTGGTGAACAGAACAGGTAATAAGTCCTGCAAGTTATATTTGGTCAGTAGATATTGTGTTTAAAAGAACAACCTTGCAATTGTTTTCAATTGTTTCAGGATACAATGTGTGACCTACCTGTCTAGATATAGGATCTTTGGCCATAAATTTATTGATGGTATAGAATTTTCCTCCAGGCAAGCTGCTTTAAATGGAAATTAAGTTTGTGATATTGGGATATTTATTATTATTATTATTATTATTATTATTATTATTATTATTATTATTATTATTATTATTATTATTTATCCACTTTTGATAAAATGATAACTTTAATTTTCCTCAGATGTCATCATTAAATTTAATGTCATATTGTTTTTCATTCAAGGCACTGACCTGCTATATGTAAAGAAGTTAATCCTGAACTAATATATATCTATAGTGGTGATGTGCTGCAAGACATTGTCTATTTACATATTATGGCAGAGAAGGAGAGCTTATAAATATATATATATATATATATATATATATATATATATATATATATATATTTATATATATATATAAATATATATATATATATATATATATATATATATATATATATATATATATATATATATATATATATATATATATAAATATACATATAATCCCTTTCTTCGTGGGGATACGTCTACGTAGTGAAGTGGTTTGTGTATCGCCATAATCAGCAATGCTGTACTAGTCAGAGACACCCATACTAGGTTTAGTTTGTATAATCCTTCAGAAAGACTAAAGATAAATGCAGTTTCAACGGTAAATGGAAGAAAATGGATTAGAGATACTGCCCTGCTACGTCAGGATGGGGTTCAAAATCGTCAAAAATGGCGAATGAAGATTATAATATTATATTTCTTTGTAACAGTTCATGCTACAAGACATGCACCATGTCAAGGTCACTTCAAATTATTGCAGATAAAATGGATGGAAATATAAGCGAAGGAGAGAAAGCAGAGGTATCAGAAAAACCTTCAAGAGTAGAAAATAACCTAAAGCGAAGATCTACAGTATATCAGCTCCTTGCCCTCCACCAAGCTAAGACGACTCTGAAAACTTAGTATGTGTTATTTGCGGTTTGGTTAGAAAGAATAGGAGCAGAACAAAATTACAGGTTATACTTCTAACGGACCTAAAATGTTTTTATTGGCTGCAACTCACTTTTAAAGACGAAGTTTTTGATAGGGTGGCAGATGTAAATAGTGACTCGTGTGTTTGCAGCAAATTTATCTCGACATCCCAATTTTATGAGTGGATACCAAGATTTAAAACAGCGATATTCAAATAATTCTAGTTAGAACATACACTGACTTAATTCTTTTCTCTTGGTCTGAGATTCAAAATGAACCTTAATTATCATTCTCAATAAAGCTGACTCCTAAATTACTGGAATCAAGAATAAGATCACAACAATTTGTAAAACCAACAGCATCAGTAATAAGGAAAGCTATGCAAAAGGTGAACTTTAACCTCATGGATAAGCTCTGTGATGGTTTGCTTAAAGTGTCATGGAAGAGAACAAAAATGTTTAGAGTTCTCATAACCTTTTTTCTTTTTTATCTAATATAAAAAAAAATCAGACTCTTACACACTTAATATGTCAAATGACATTACATCTGATGATAATGAGTGCATTACTGAGAAAAATTGTATGACTCGCAGAGCATGGCAGCTATTTTGTCTTTTTTCAAAATATCTATTATGGATTGCACCATGTCAAAAGAGACCCCTCCTCACTTAATGACAGGACACACAATATATGATAAATGCAAAAGGATGGAACTTATTTTAAAAATGAACAAAAAAGGGGTTATCAGGTTGTTATGAAGATGTAATGAAATCTAGGCCCTTTTCCAGGATTCCTCTTGTGGAGCAGCAACAGGTAAAACGGTAATATCAGAAGTAGGAGTCTACAAACGTAGCTGTAAACTGAATTCTTCATTGCCTTGTCAAGAAGTAAAGAAAGGTCACAAACCTGATATCAAGTACATTTTTTTTCAGAGAATTTCGTTGTCTCACGAGATAGGGAGGCCTCATTCCCAGATCTCAGTACGTTTAAAGGAGATGATGCAGTTCTAGTGGAATGTTTTGGGCATCCATCTGCAATAAGATTAATTTACAGAAACTTCCAAACAAAGAGCTATATAAGCAATAAGGCAAGTTTTCGTTTCCTTTGATTGCAAGCAGCACAGTTGCGTGATGATCTGGATTCTGCCATCCTCTTTTCATAAGAAGAAAGACAGGTTATCAAGGAACTTAGCAGTAACCTGGAATAGGCTGACTTTCGCGTTGTGCCACATGAAGACTTGACTATTGGGAATGGTACAAATAAGGTTGTTGTGTTCTTAAAGGATACATATATTGTGATTTTGCTTCTTAAATATGTGCTACTGGATAAGTCATTCATTATATCACTGATGGGTAGGGTTTCGGACGAAGAAATCGTAATTTCCTTCCCTTTCTTGAATTATTCAGGAAGCTATGTCAAGAGATGTCCAGAGTTCTCGAAAAAAAACCTCATTTTAACAGTAAATGATGAAAATGGTAATACTGGAACAAAGGATGGAGTAATATGTGCTGAACCTACAAATTATTCCTCAGATTTTGGCAGGTCTTCAGTTGATGATGATTACGAACAAGATGAGAAATACCCTGTATGAGTCTGGAAACCTTAATCACCTTATGAAACATCTGATGCTCTTTGTATTAGTGAATAAACTTGGTTTGTATCAATAAGTGACCATCCATCTTCATCACACTGAATGACTGGACTATCCTATCAGTAGGAGTGTTTGTCTATTAGCTAATTTTTATTCACAAACATCTCCATGTAACTTTGGTTGCGATTTTTATTTATGAAGTCTTCGGGTCAAAAAATGTCTTCCATCGAAACTATTGTGTGTTTGTAATTGTAAACTTTGTTCACTCAACAAATATTGGGCAGTGTCGTAAAGCTATTGCCAAATTTACACAATTTTGAAAAGTTTCAGACAAGGACTGTAAAAATCTATATATAGTTGTGTCATAATATAAAGTTGTAAAGTGTAATAACTTATTTGTTCTACAATTAATTATATATATATTTTTTTTAATAACTTTCAAGTTGGTGTAGTTGATTAATATTTTGTTAAATTGATGTAATGATATAGTAGAACTTCTAAACACTCTAAAAGGATTTATTTTATGGAACGAATCTGTTATGACGTATAATTTACTTCACCATTGAATCTGATTCCATTGCACCAGAATCACGGCTGCGCATTATTTGTTCTATAATTTATATATATATATATATATATATATATATATATATATATATATATATATATATATATATATATATATATATATATATATATATAAATATATATATATATATATAACGAGCAATGTTTTTTTCAAAAATTTGTGAAAGAATTGAGTTCACTCTTGTATATAAAATTTTGAAATACATTAATAAGACACATATCCTGATGTCTAAGATTGATTATGGATTCAACACCAACATGCTTAAACTTAAAATACTAAAAGCCATTATATATTTGGTAAGCTTATATGGACCAATAGTTTACCAGAAAAAGTATGTAAATTTTTTTTTTCTGTATGTTTTCTTTTTTCATTTGAACCATACTGTGATAGTTGTATATTCTGGAGTAGAATAAGAAAACACAAAAAAAAAGAAGAAAAAAATTCCACAAAAGACATAACAAAGCGTTTTATTATTTTGTAACGCCAGTGATTGTGAGGTGAAAGTTGAAAAAAAAAAAAAAAAAAAAAAAACCTTAGAATGGATGATCAATGAGCTACTGTAAAATCAAACGAAAACAGACGGTAAAATTCCTGACGAAATCGTTCATGGCATGAGTAACAAAGTAAAGTAGAGCAGATGAAATGCTTTCAGCTCAAATTTCTCATAATTCTAAATATAATTTTGTGGCGAGTAATAGTCTCGCTAATTTACATTTCTGGGAGATTGTGGATAGGAGAGATAGTTACTACTTGTTTTATTTTTGATTGTTAATAAAGTAAAAATTATACAATCACTTGTTTCACAGGAAATAAAATTTTTTCACAAATATTTCTTCTTGATAATTAATGCAAATAGTTAACCTTTAACACTGTAATGATTAAACTTTTATAGAAATTACATAAAGTAACTGATAAACTTACGAGTTTTAAGCTCACACGAAGCAATCGAACAGTTAAGCCAAAATAAATACACTTCACATTTTTGCACAAAC
>NC_090740.1:36893842-36908842 GCF_036898095.1 Palaemon carinicauda
CCATACCAGGTACTTTTCCTACTCTCGTTTCATCTAGTGCTCTCTTCAATTCCCCTCTTGTAATCTATCTCTTATTTTTATCTCCTATTACTGGCACCTCAGCACCTTCAACAGCAATTATATCTCACTATTATCCTCAACATTCAGTAAACTTTCAAAATATTCCGCTCACCTTTTCTTTGCCTGCTTTCCTTTCAACAACCTTCCAATTCCATCTTTTACTCTCTCTTCAATTCTCAAACCACCCTTCCTTACTCTATTCGCTTCTTTCCAAAACTTTTTATTCTTTTCAAATGAGCGACCCAATCCCTGTCCCCACCTCCAGTCAGCCGCCCTCTTTCCCTCAGATACCTTACATAATACTTCCACATTTTTCTTTCTATGTCTTTCATACTTCTCTACACTATTACTCTGCAGCCATTCTCCAAATATCCTCTTTTTGTCTTCCACTTTTATCTTCACTCCTTCATACCACCATTCACTACCCTTCTTCATAGTGCCTCCAAAAATCCTATTGCCACTTGCAATCCCAACAAAATTTTCTTTAACTAACTTCCACTCCTCTAAATTACCAGTTTCTCTTACTTTCACTCTGTCATATGCCACTTCCAACCTTTCTTGATATTTCACTTTGTACCAGTGGTTTTACTAGCTCTTCAACCTTCAATACGTCCCTTTTACACACTATTCCCACACTCTTTTGCTACAACTAATCATCCTTCAGCCAAAATTTATTAGACATACCGACATATTCCAATCTTCCAAACATTCTTCTAGTTATCAACACATAATACATTAATGCCCTTTCTATCACTTTTCCATTTTCCTTTATTCTTGTCATTATCTTTCTTTAAAAAAAAATAGAACTTATTACCAGCTCTTGCTCAACACACATATCTACCAGTCTCTCATCAGTCTAATTTCCCCCGGTACGCCATACTTCCCTTCTACCTATCCAGCACCCACTCTAGCATTTAAGTCACCCATCACAAATGAAGAATTCCTGCTACTCAGTCTTTTTACACGCATAGTTAATTCATTCTGCTCTTTTTCACTTACTCACAACCTGGCCCATATGCACTAACAAAACCCCAACACTCCCTACCCAACCTAATCCTTACCCACATTAACCTAGATGATATCTCCTTCCATTCAACCACTTTACCTGTCCTCTATTCACTCAGCAATAAAGCCACACCCTCTCCCGCTCTTCCACCTTTCAATCACAGACACTTTACCAGTATCTTCACCAAACATCACTTCACCCTTCCCTTTTATCTTTGTCTTACACAAAGCCAATATATCCATCATTTTATTCCTAAACATACTTCCAATCTCACATCTTTTACTCTCTGTCGTACTACATCCACGCACATTCAGACACCCCAAACTAGAGCGCGGGGAGCAGTCACTCTCCCCCAGCCCTTTCCTGTTTGATATCTCTTAGGAATAAAAATACAAGAGAGGTGGTTCCCAGGCCCCTCGTCTCGTCCCTTTTAGTCGCCTCTTACAACACCATCCAGGACGCTATTCTTATTGTTGTTATGCCCACACGGCAACAGTAATAATTCTATGTTTGTATATTTTGTGTTTCACCATATCATGTCATCTACCTATTAGTTGAGTAGCACTAAGCTCATCAATTTAACGTTTGCAAGTTTTCTGTACCGACTAGCTAGAATGAAGATATGCCAGTAAAGCAAAATCTATGGTGTTGCATGAAAAACCAGTCACCATGAGAACAGAATTATAGTACAAAAATGCCTGATCGATAATGATGTTGAATCAATATGTACAATTCTAAGCCAGAGAAGACATTTGATCATATAACCAGTGAACATGAAATCTTAAAAGGCGTTCTGTAGCATGCAAAAGTAATCAAAAATATATTTTTTCCAGCTTGTGAGATCTTTATGAAATATTTTCTTTATTGAAGAATCAACCCAATTTACAGAGGATGTCCAATTCAACACTAAATTTCAAAATAAACGTAATTAAAAGGAATTGCAAAGAATTCTAAGCTTCTGTCCAGCTCTTCTCCGACTATGACTTAGGATGCTTCTGTTACAATTTAATTAAACTCCCAATCTGGTATTAAGAGTTAATTAGTTAACTCATTAGGTAAGTTTTCTTCAAACCCAATTTTCTCCTGAATTTAATTACGTACTGCCTTATTTCGGTAGGCATAGCCTAACTTTTTTTTTATATCTAAACAAAGCTAGGGCAACAATTTCTAAGTTTTTATACCAAACCAACTCATCTCTCTCTCTCTCTCTCTCTCTCTCTCTCTCTCTCTCTCTCTCTCTCTCTCTCTCTCTCTATATATATATATATATATATATATATATATATATATACACATACATACATACATACATTTATATATGTATATATGTATATATATATATATATATATATATATATATGTATGTATGTATATGTATGTATATATATATATATATATATATATATATATATATATATATATATATATATATATATATATATATATATATATGTATGTATATATGTATGTATGATGTATGTATATGTATATATATATATATATATATATATATATATATATATATGACATACATATATATATATATATATATATATATATGTCTATATATATATATATATATATATATATATATATAATGGTAAAAAGCATACTCTGTAAATTCTTATTCGTGGTATTATTGCTTAAGCATAGATTAATTACAACACAAACATAAAAACGTCCTTAGAAATAGAGCTCCATGCTCCAACGTCTGTATGAGACCGAATCCTGCCAGCAACAACATGGCGATAATATAGACTCGTGAGAGTATCAAGGAAGTAAATGAATAACGCACAAGTGAGCAATCGTAATTACGTACAGTTCATTACACTCTCTCCTAAAGAGATGAAAGAACATCAGTAAGTTATTCCTTTCGTGGGCGACCATGGGTTATTATTGATATATATTTACAACCAACATCATCGAAAAATTTCAAATAATTTACAAGACCACTAACAGCAGATTGTATGTCATCAGAGAGAACATGATTAAGATCTGACAATTTCTGCTTTACAATGAAAGGTTCTTGCCAAATTTAAAACAGTTTAGGGCTAAAACCTTTCTTTGCTACAGATCTTTTTCAATAAATAATACATCCAGCTATGAATGATTTTTTATTATTCCTCGCCTCATAAGTTTATAGTTATGCTGGCGCTTTGCAAGACACTTGTCTGCATTATCTCTGACTTTTGCTCCTATGATTTTCATCTTGGCAAATAATTCGTCAAAGGTAGTTGGGTTATCGAACAGCATTGAATCAGGGTGCAACACATCAATGGGTGACTTGATTTTACGACCTTGCAAGGCCTCAGCAAGACTCATTCCAAGGGAGTCATTCACAGCAGAACGATAAGAAAACATAATGAGAGGACTATGATCAGGCCAATCAGTTTGATTTTCACTTACATAATTCTCTATAACATTAAAAAATATTGCAGTTGAATTTGTCAAACATCCCATCAGTTTTTGGCTGTAGAGGACTGGTAATTTTTTTTATACCATCGGATTTACAGGAACTTTTGAATTTTTCACAAATAAAAAAAAATGGACATAGTAATAATTTTTTAAAAAACCTCCAAAACTAAGCATAATAACAATACTAAACCAATTTTGAATGCTATCTGAATTAAGAGATTTCAAAGCAATTCCTTTTAGGCCATTTTGTGAAATAATTTTGTAACACAAGTAAATATTTTGAACCATCAGTAGATTTAGGAAGAGGACCTAATATATCTTTAGCAACTTTCTGAAAAGGTTCTAAAGTTGAGATTGAAATAGGGAGTAGGGGTAGCTATTTAAAGGTTTGTTGTCTTTGTTGACAGCACATGATTGACAAGATTTACAAAAATTTCTGATGTCAAAAATTAGATTGGGCCAGTAATAACGCTCTTTTACTCGGTACACAGGATTATTTATACATTGATGACCATAATCATTATGAAGAAACTTTAGTACATTTTAGCGTACTGACAATAGCATTACCAATATCTTTACTTAAAATCATCAACACACATAAAAGTACCTTTCCCAATCAATTGAGATTATTGCTGATCATAGTTCAAAAATTTTATAAAGGATAGAAAATGTATTTCATTAATGCTAAACATGTCATCAGTTTCACCATTTCTATTCAAATAATCTGGGCCATAGTGATAATTACCAGATACATGTACACTTTGCAAACCATAGTTCTAAATAAAGAATTACCAACTGCCAATTTGTCCCGAGGATCACATTTGCTTTCAATCCAAAGCACAGCCCTGCTATCTGTTTCAGCAATAAAAGATTTACCCACTAAGTAACAATTCCAATGCTTGACAGCAAAGAGCATACCACATTCTTTTGGTTTAATAGTAAGATACCTCTGCTCAGGGGTATTATACTTATAGCTAGCATGCTCAATGACATGATGCTGTTTTGTGGAAGGGTTTTCCTGTTCTAAAATACAACCAACACCAAACTTCGAACTATCTATTTTGACAGTCAATGTTATTTTTGGATCATGAATACAGTAGATATTACTGGATTTGATGACAAAGAATGTTTGAGCAAGTCACAGAACTCTCGACACTCAGATAACCATTTAAAGATTGCATCTTTGCATTGCATTGCATTAAGAAAGGCAGAAATTTCTGCATAAATAACAATTAGTTTGCGATAAAAACAATGCAATCGCTCAACTTGTTTGACAGTACCAGCCAAAGGATAGTTTTATGTAAATTTGGCATTTTTGTCAATCAGTATTACAGAAAAAACCAAGAAAATCAACTCTATCAACAAAGATATCACACTTATCTTTGTTTGAATTTAAACCTGCAATATACAATGCAAAAAGAAAAGATCCTAAATGTTGAAAATGCTCATCATGTTTGTTTGAAAATACAACAATATCATCATAATATCCAATAGCGAAAGCTGACATACCTGTTAAAATGGTTGACATACGTCTATTAAATGTAGCAAATGAAATAGATTGACCAAACGGACAACGATACCACTCTTGCAGTTTTCCAATAAAACATCAAGCTTAAAAAATAAGGAAGCGTTATGAAGCTTATCTATTAAATCATCTATGCGTGTAGAAGCAGAACCCAACTTTCTTACTTTTAGCGGTAGGTGCTCTGAAATCAATTGTTACTCTAACTTCATCACCTCCGTCTTTTTTAATCAATAGCAAAAGACTCCAGTATTCACTAGAACTTAAACGAATGATATTATTTTGAAAATATTCATCAATAACTGTAGTTGCTTTGTCTTTCAAATGAATAGAAACCCCCAAAAAGAGGATAAATTAATGGGAACATTATCCGCAATTGGAATATAATGTTGTACTAAATCAGTCTTACCATTTCCACTAAACAAGTTTTCACATTTGCTCAAAATATCATTCAGTCTTTCGTTTAAACCATCATAATTACAAACCTTTGAAGTAGGTACAGTCAAATGCAAAAGCCTTGTCGTCTCCGGTCCCCCTCTATCACCCCAAATGTCTATAGAATCCAGAATTTCAGGTATAAAAGACTTTGGTTATTTGGAGGGGGAGGGGGGCAACAGGCGGAAGCCAGGCGCCAGGCAAGGGCGTGGGCAACAAGCTGGGGGAGGACACCAGGAAGGGGGAAGTACTACTTGTTAGAGCTGTGAGCTGTGATGGCTGGGAAAACACAAAACATTATGCATGAACGTAAATTCAATGTAATTTCTTAGTTCCTAATTATATTATTATAATAATACTTAACTTGCAATCATGTAGTATATTTGATATGATATTTGCTATACCATTCTCGCGAACAACAGTTTTACAAATATTATCGATGTTTAGCTTGACATTGTATTTTGTCCTGACTGAAAAATCTCTCTAAAACAAAAGCTAGGAGTAACACTCTCTCTCTCTCTCTCTCTCTCTCTCTCTCTCTCTCTCTCTCTCTCTCTCTCTCTCTGATATATATATATATATATATATATATATATATATATATATATATATATATATATATATATACATATATATATATATATATATATATATATATATATAGAGAGGGATTTTAAAGGCATAAAGTTTGGGATATGGCAGAGTAGGTATTTAGAGCTGTTACGTGGAAGGAGGCATTTTTTTTCAGAGTAATTTACCATCGACTAATCAGTATCAAAATATTTTCGGCAAAGAATCCATATTATAAATACGTTGTATAGACCCATTAGTTGTGGTATTCGATATAACATTTTAACAGAAAAGTTATTGCCTAAAATAATGAACTTTGGTATAGTTTAGATTTTTTTCCAGACTGAAAACATTACTTAGACCCAATTCACGAGTCGTTTTCATTAGATAAAATATCTACAATTGGTATGCAACAATTCAGCATATATGAATAAGTATTTTAGGAAACATTAGTGTTTGTGTGAACAGTTAATCATCAAGACAGTGATTTTATGAAGATGGTATTCATAATCACTTACTGACCAATAAAAAAGAAAAACTAACACAAAAACACTGGGAATATCACCTTGGATTTCCTTTATAATATTTCCACGTTTATCACTTCTTTTTGGAAAAATGTCATCTATACAGATGAAAAATATTTTACTTCAGTGGAAGCACGAACAAGGCATTGCTGGAGGTGACGGAATACCTGCTATGATGAGACAAATATTCAGAAAAGGGCTACGAGTGGAAGAGTTCGTATTAAATTGTGGTGTTGGATGATTGTCTGGAAGGTTCACGAGCAATGATTATGTGGATGTCCTCCATCTCACAGTGTGAGCCATGGCCACTCACAATCCACACCCAATCATTCTAGTCCACGACAATAGCCCCATCCATACCAACACAGTAGTTAGAGCTTGGTTAGAGCATCACCCAGAAATCCAGGTAATAAACTGGCCACCAATGGGGTGCGACATCAACCCCATAGAGAACCAGAGAACCTATGGGTGATAATGGTTCGTTAATGGGACGTGGGAGAGCAACGAATGTGCTAAGCCATCTAAAGAAGAGCGTGTTTGGATTGTGGGTGTTCATACTTCACTCTTCTTGGGCTTATAGCATTTTGCTTCTCCAAATAGGGTTTTAGCTTAGCTAATAATAATAATAATAATAATAATAATAATAATAATAATAATAATAATAATAATAATGGTGGTGGATGGACATCAAACTTAGGGCCATTAATTTACATTGTATATATGAATGAACCTTAAATTAGAATTAAAATAATCTAAATTTTTCTTTACTTTTCAGCAAATATTTATATTCAATAAGCTAAGAAACTGCATTTGGTCACTGTAGTCTAGTTTTTACATTATACTCCATGGGGTCATATTATAATCTAAATAAAGACAACTATGAAATTATGATGTCTCTTATCAACCACCCACAATACTAACTGAATATAATTGCTTGTTAATCAGGAAATAACATTAAAACCAGAGCTTATTCAGTAGGAACATAAAATCAACATATGCCCCATACCATAGTAGCAATTGAAACAATATTGCATTTTGTATAAGTGAATGCAGACATGAATTTTCCAACGTTTGAACATAGTGAATTAGTTGGAAAATTATTTCCCCTGATTGGTCCGTCTCTACTTGTTTTGTAGTCACGTGACCAGTGGTAACTTTGTTACGTCCGTGCTATGTATAGTCATTCAGTGTACAGTTACAACTTTACTTATGGAGGACGACATTATATCACGTAGGACAGACCAAATGGAACAACAAAACTCGGGCGGTATTGAAATTGTGCTACAAGTTTTAGAGCAGCTTAAGCAACAGAAGAGCGAGTTGAACCATTTGCGAGAGGAAGTGAAAGACTGTAACGTTTCTGTTAAATACGAGGTCACCAAGTTGTTGGAGAAAGAACTCGTGTGGAAACGTGAATGTAACAAGCAGCAATATAATTTCAGCTGTGACATTGAACAAGACTCTGTTCAGGCTTTGTGGGCTATTACCAACAATAAATCTGATTATGTTACAAATTTGCTAAGGACTGTTCAGAAAAAAAAAATAAAAAAAGGCAATAAACTTATACGCATTGCCGACACCTCGGAGGCAGTGTGGGATACAGTGAAATTATACGAAATTAATCCAGTTGCTAGTGACAGCGAAGATGAGTCTAGGATTAACAAAGCAAAAAACAGAGCTCTCAAGAAGAGGAAACGGGCAGTTACGAGAAGAGAAGCATTGAAAAAGCGTTCCCAAATTCCTACTGCCGGGCCTGTTATTTATCCTGGTCAGTTTAGTTCATCACAGTCGTGGATGAGTCCAACTTTAGGAACAGGAGACAGTCATAATTTTCCAGGACCGTCGGGTAATTTTTGTGGTTTCGGTGGAAGGAATGGACTGTTGGGATGTTGCTTCTCCTGTGGGAGCTTCCAGCACTACAGAAAGGATTGTCCGCTCAACAAATTCAAACAGTTGGGCGAGTCCAAGATCAAACCTCAATAAATTAACAGATGAGTATGATTCTAGTTTTAGTAACGGTGTTAATGATAATTTCACTACCGATTACTTTGAATATGAGTCAGGTCGTAAACAAATTATTGTGAAAGGAAGATTGAGATAATTTAAGATTTTGGAAAGACATTGGATCTAGTGACTTTATTATAGACATAATAGAAAATGGATACAGTCGGCACAGTTAGATAACAACCTTTCTGCAAAGAGAGAACCAATTTTTGTTGAGGAGGCCATTTTGAGCTTATTGGATAGGGGATTAGTTGAAAAATGTATAGAGCCGCCATATAATGTAAATCCTTTGACAGTTTCTGTTCAAGCCTAAGGGAAAAAGAGATTGATATTAGATCTCAGGGTAGCTAACCAACATCTATGGAAACAATTCATAAAGTATGAAGATCTAAGGTTAGTTGTAGAATACTTAAAGCCAAATTCTTTCACATTTAAGTTTGATATACATAGGGCCTATAATTTTGTTTCAATTTATCCTCCACATACTGATTACCTGGTCTTTGCATGGCAAAATAAACAGGGTGAAAAACAACTTTTTAAATTTTTAGTACTACCGTTTGGAATTTCAAGTGCACCATATTGTTTTGTTAAATTAACAAGGCCTCTTATCTCCAAATGGAGAGGTGAAGGAAAAAAAGGTTATGTTATTTCTAGACGATGGTTTTGGTTGTAATGATACATACAATCTTTGTTTAGAAATGGCAGATTCTATCAAAAATGATCTGATTGCCTCTTGGTTTTGTTCCAAATGTTGAGAAATCTCAGTGGGAGCCAATACAAAAAATCGAGTCTCTAGGGACATTTTTAAATTCTAAGGACTTTACTATTTCCATACCTAAAATGAGAATCGATAAAGCTGTGAACACGATGTTAGAGATTGAAAATAGTAAGAGACAACATAGGCGAGTTCATGTTAAAAACGTTGCCGGTTTTGTAGACAGATTATTTCTATGTCAATTGTTGTTGGCAATTTGTGCTAGTTCATGACAAGATATTTAAGCATTGATATTTCTTTAGCACCAAATTGGTCATATTTCATAAAGTTATCTACTCCGAGTTTGGAAAAGTTATAGTTTTAGAAGAATAATTTGACTGAAATCATTTGTAGGCATCTGAATCACAATCCTTCTTACACCAAAACTATTTATACTGATGCAAGTACAATAGGTTATTCTGGATATGAAGTGAATACACCAAATGGTATGGTTCATGGGGCTTGGGGCATTGAAGCAGATGTGAAGTCTTCTATGTGGAGGGAACAAGGCAGTATTTAAAGTGCTTAAAGCTTTAAGCATTGTTCTTGCTTCAAACAGAGTTAAGTGGTTCACAGACAACCAAGGTGTTTGTAGCATTATTGAAAAGGGATCAATGAAAACAGAATTACAAGATCTTGCTTTCAAAATTCATTCTATTTGTGTTAAACATTCAATTATTGTATATATTCAGTGGGTTCCCAGGGAAAAGAACGAAATTGCAGATTACCTTTCAAAAATAGTAGAAAAAGATGATTGGGGGTTATCTCCCTTTATGATTAATCTCATTATTGAAAAATGGGGTAGCATTGATATTAATTGGTTTGCTTATCCTCACAATGCCAAGCTACCTGTATCTTATAGTAGATTCTGGAGTGAGGTTTGTGCAGGGGTTGATGCATTTAGTGCAAATTGGAATGGAAAGTTTGGTCTTTTTGTACCAACTGTTACACTTGTAACTAGAGTACTCTCAAAAATGTTAAAATAAAATGCAAGAGGAATCATAGATATTCCTGTATGGAAATCTGCTCCAATTAGGCTTCCCTTATGGAGGGGCAATAATTCTATTGAGTGTGTTGTGGACTGCATAAATCAGCCCACACAGAAAGAATGTTATATGACACGTAAAAATGGTGCAGGAATTTTTGGAAATGAGGACCTGTCATTTGGAATGTTAGCATTAAAAATGATATGTTAAAATTTGTTTCACCATTGTGAATGGTTAGTGCTTCTAAAAATAAAGAATCTTGTATTTGTTGGCGTGGCTGCCATTATAATTGTTAGACGGAGGAGTTGAGTGGATTGCTTGTCTTGAATGACAAGCCATTATAATATGTGATAAGATGGTAGAAGTAAATTGGAAGATGTTCTTTGTATTACATTGTTACATGAAGAAATGTATGCTAATTATTTGTATATTTCTCTGAATATGTTTTTCCACTGTTTTTCTGATGATATTGAAGAGTTACCAGAAGTGCTGGCTGAGAAGGTGCCGCTTATCCCGGAACAACTGGTGTCAGCCCGAGCAGATAGTACAACAAAACGTTATATGAACGCATATAGAAATTCCATTAGAGAAGAGGACATCTTGCCGGCTATGCCGTTTATATTTGCATTATATCTGTGTTCACTTGTCCAGAGCGTAAGTACTCCAAGTCCTGTGATTAAAGCATTTTACAATGTAAAATATGTTCATGATTTATATGGACTGCAATCCCCTACAGAATCTACACTGGTTAAGAATCTACTGGAGGCAGTCAAAAGAAGGCTTTCTCATTCAGTTGTAAGGAAGGAACCTATTACTTCAAAAATAGTCGGTGACATGTATGATAGACTATTTCAAGTTGGAAATGTAAAAAATCAGAGAACTATTTGTGCTTGTCTTTTAGCTTATGCAGGGTTTCTCCGAAGTTCTGAACTGTTAAATATAAAATACTCGGATGTTGTCATAGATTCTTCACATTTATGTATATTCATAGAGTTTAGTTAAACTGATCAGTACAGAGACGGTGCCTGGGTTGTAATAGCCAGGACAGGTACCATATTGTGTCCTGTAAGTAATTTGGAAAAATATATTTTATGTACAGGATTGTCTGTTACTTATTATAATGCTTATATATTTTCTGGAATTGTGTTTGAAAGTAATACGTATCATTTGAAAAAAAATTGATAAGCATATCTCATATACTACATTAAGAGGGTTGTTTATTGAAGCATTTTCATCACATGTTCAAGATATTTCTAAATATGGTTTTCATTCTTTGCGTGCAGGTGGAGCCACTTCAGCTGCAAATAATGGTATTAAGGATAGGCCATTCAAAAGGCACGGAAGAGTGATAAAGCCAAAGATGGCTATATCAAAGACACTCTTAAAGAGAGACTTTTAGTACCACAAACATTGGGTATCTAATTTGATTTTATATTGGATTAAACTGTCAGATATATTATCATTATTATTATTATTATTATTTTGATCTGGTACTCCTCATTCTAAATTTCCCCGTTCTTCTAGATTCAGCAATGTCCAAGCACTCCTATTCATATTAATAAATTGTTAATTGAGTATTTGCTTATTGGTTGTCCTTTAAGTAGGGATGGTGAGGTCAGGGGAAATGAATTTTCCAACGTTTGAACATAGTGAATTAGTTGGAAAATGATTTTCCCTGATTGGTCAGTCTCTACTTGTTTTGTAGTCACGTGACCAGTGGTAACTTCGTTACGTCCGTGCTATGTAATGTCATTCAGCGTTGGACACTTCAAGTGTACAGTTACAATTTTACTTTTGATTTTAGGAAGTTAATTTCTATTAGAACCAGATCAGAAAAATAACAGTAATTTTATGTAAATGTGTAGAGCTTCTACTAGAAACACAAATACATTGTATTGATAAGACATTCGTTGATGAAGAACAATATATGTACAAGATATGTGTAGCCTATGTTTCCTTCAGATTGATTGATGTTAAGTTTGTGTTTATTTTGTATATGTATTGAAATATGGATGATTGAAATGTACACAGCAATGTCCAAACGCTCCTATTCATATTAATAAATTTTTAATTGAGTATTTGCTTATTGGTTGTCCTAAAGTAGAGACGGTGGGGTCAGGGGAACTCCTAATCTGCCCAGCTTTCACCCAATTTGTCTCATTGTTATTAACATGTAGTCAGTAACTATCATAGAGATACTCTATCATACAAATATTTCAAGCATTAAGTGACTTGTCTTCATAGAATCTTAAAAATGTAGTAGTGCTTCCTGAAATACTTGTTCATATATGCTGCATTGTTGCATACCAAATTTAGATATGCTATGTACGAAAAATGAGTTTTTATTGCACTTGGGAATTGGGTATAAGTAAGGTTTTTCAGTCTAGACAAATTTTCCAAACTATAAAAAAGTTCATTATTTTAGACAATTACTTTTCTGTTAGAATGTTATATCAAATAACAACAAATGGGTCTATAAAACGTCTTTATGATTTGGAATCATTGCCGAAAATATTATGATATTGATCAATTGATAGTGAATTACTGTCAAACAAAATTCCTCCTTCCCCGCCTTCAGAAACACATTCTTTCGATACACAAACACAAACACATGCACACACACTATATTATATATATAGATAGATAGATAGATAGATAGATAATGTATATGTATATGTATATGAATATGGAGAGAGAAAGAGAGAGAGGACTCTTAGCTGGTGTTTACAAAAGATTTTTCAGTCTAGACATAATAATTGCCAAACTAATAATCGATAATTTCTGTCAACAAGTTATTCGCAAGAAGGGTATAGTAAAAAGAAACCACAGCAAATATAAGTTAGAATCATTATAATTATAAAACTAGGATCAGATCGTGTGATATTATATTGAATTTACGTTCATACATATAATTTTGTGTTTCCCTGGCCATCACACACCATGCAGCTCTAACAAATAGTACTTCCCCCGCCCGTCGTCCTTCCCCTTCTCGGCGTTCCCCCCTAGCCCGTCATCCCCCACCCCCTGTCCGTGGTCCTCCCTCCTAACTACCAAACTCTTCTACAGTACACCTGAAGTTCTGGAATCTAAAGATATTGGGGGTGACAGTAGGGGACCAGAGACGACAGGACATATGGATTTGACTGAACCTCATTTGTAAGGAATGCAACATCATCAATAAAGTCAATCTCAGCCAGCACTCAAAATATTTCGTATCCTGAAGATAGGATATGGCACAGAGGAATTTTTCGTTCATTGCAGTCACATACAGGTATAGTTCTTTAAAATGAATAATTGCATCAATTTTCTCAAGCAATTTAGCTCCTGGGTACGACTTATTAACATCTGCATTCCAGAATGTGTGATCAATCTAATGATCTCCTTCAACAGTGTGAACAGGCAAATCAACTGTTCAAACAGCAAAATTAAAATTTTGCTATTATCAGCTAGTGTTAACGTCATAGAGGCTGGTTACGTCACTAAGTAACGAAAGAGAGGCATCACGCTCACTCCAACTGCTGTGTCAACAAGTACATCTTCCGCAGGACCCACTGAGTGGGTCCTGATCTTCCACAGCATCACCAAACTGCAAATGAAATGAACAACTGAGAACTAAGAGTATTTACATGTCTGTCGTTCTTTTTCTTAACATCTTGAGATTTCTGGTAGGAGTATTTCTTCTTTTTACATCAGTCACGAGAAATATGTCCTTTGATTCCACAAAAATGACAGCAGTCATCGGTTTTCTTGTTCTTAAAATCCTTAATGGGAACGTTCTCTACAGCACACTCACGTCTACCGATGTGTCTGTTGAACAATGCCTTCGAAAATCTATGAATATTTTTGCACACTTTCATACATTAAAACAGTATTCAATGTTTTGTTTATCTTTGCAGAATTAGCACCGAACAGGACTTCTTGTAACCGGAAGACATGCTATGTACGAAAATATCACGTACCATGCACTGTTTATTTCCAGAAGCAAGTTTCGAGAACACCTTCTCAACGAGCCCAACGCTTCACCTTTATTTCAGCTAATGTGCCAAAGCTCTGAGAAATTACTTCCTCGAAACGGTTCAGATTCTCTTAACAAGGCTTAATTGATCGATAAAAAAGAATACAATGTAGTATCCGTCAGACCATCAAGAGTGACTCTGTTTAGTGGTTGTGATCCTTCATATTTGATAGCTGGTTCGGGAGGGTTTTTTATTCTTCCATAAACTGTTAAAAATTGCCGTAAAAAAGATGGTAAAAATCCTGGAATTAATGTTCCCGGGCATTTACTGTTTTAAAAACGAATATATTGACGTAAAGGGGTGATATTACAGTCACCAACCCGTAAAATATAATAACAAAGTAGGGTCAAATTACAGTCGCCTGTATTTTACTGAAACATGGCTGAGGACTATATTTTTTTACAGTTTCCGATTAAAATGACTTTTTTTCCCTTTTTTTTTTTTTTTTTTTTTTTTTTAACGGTGTAGTGAATACGGTTATGAAATATGTATTCATCAGCTAGGCTTTTTTTCCAAGTCACTTGTTATAAGATTACCTTCAGAGTCTCCTAACTGGGTAATGTTATTTTTCATTGATTTTCTACTGTTAAAATATAAATAAAATTCTTTGGGTTTTCTTTATTAGATAAACCCACTTTTTCCTCTTCACTGATCATGTTATTTCTAAAGTTCATGAGAGAGAGAGAGAGAGAGAGAGAGAGAGAGAGA
>NC_090740.1:36913842-36918842 GCF_036898095.1 Palaemon carinicauda
TCGAAGAGTACATATATCTATGTATGAATACCAGGCAAGCTAATATAGTGGTCTCGCCCTATATTAAGTAAAGCATAGTTTGTAAAGGACCACTGCGTCAATATGAAATATCGACCAGTTTTCCGCACAATACTTGTATTGGACAAAGGTTTTATATCCGCATAGGAGGAAAACCAATGCAACATAGCTTGCATAAAGGAACAATTCTATTAGAATTATCCCAGATAAGGTACATAGAATGAATGCTCAATTATACCAATAAATTGACACAGGTGAAGGAGACGCAAGGTTCTCAAGAACCAGATTAAATAGACAGGTTAACCACAATTATATATATATATATACATAAGAAGAGGATAACCCAAAACTTTAAGCATAAGTATGATAGTAAACAGAGCTTGTTTTTCTGAAAGAAAAAACATTAGATGCCACTTTTAAGATACCGAGGTATCAAAGTCATAAAAGCCTGTATTACAAATCAATGACATTAGCGTTAGAAACGCTCGGCACACATGTCTGCACTTATGCTAGGTTCACCTTCGGAAATGGAACAGTCTGGATGGGCAACACAGTGCCCTCACTTAGTTTGTAGTACAGTATGTAACTACACACTCACCCTGGAATTAATCGTCCCAATTAAGACCACTGTTCCTCGCAGAGTTAAACAGTAGGGTTAACACCGCGACCCACTGCTACCACAGATCTCTTTTAGTTCCTCTACTTGCTTCGCATAGTGGCGAAAGAACACTCTGGAAGACTTCCAGCCAGTGTATGAACGGAGATGTTCAAAATCCATACAATTAAAGAAATTTAAGAATGAGGAAACTTTCCTCGGATCGTGACCTGCAGGTGTATTGTCAGGATCCGCTCTGCGAATAAAATATGTGATTTTCGCTCTGAGTTGATTCAGAGATAAATTTGAGAATGATGTTTCTCCCATGAATAGTTGACCACCCTTGAAGTCTGAAGTTCTATGAAGATAGACCTTTAGGCATTCTACTGGACATAGAGATGCATCTTCTTTCAGAGGGCAGATTCTCCAGGGACCCCACCTGTTGGTGGGTAACTCATTCTTGGCGAGAAACATAGGATCCGGAAACAGGTTCAGTTCTTCCCCATCCAGGAACTGAACACGACCTGCCTCTCTCGAGAGGCTACAATCTCACTAACCCTGGCCCCGGACGCGAGTGCAAAATAGGAAAATAACTTTTTGTGTCAAATCCTTTAACGCACACTCTTCATTGCTCAACAGAGAAGCGAAATGAAGAACTTGTCTAAAGACCATGAAATGGGCTTTGGAGGTGCTGAAGGTCTGAGCTTAGCACAGGCTTTCGGGACTTTATTAAAGATCTCGTTACCTAGGTCGACCTGGAAGGCATATAGAATGGGTCTTGTCAAAGCAGACTTACACGCTGAAATCGTGTTCGCTGCCAACCCTAGACCATGGAGGTGGAGAAAAAAGATAAGCAGAAGTCTGTCAAGATCTCCTGCGGAATCTTCGCCTTGACAAAAGGCCACCCATTTTCTCCAAGATGACACATATTGCCTTCTAGTAGATTTGCACTTATATTCCTCAAGGAAGTCTATACTGGCTTTCGAAATCCCGAAACGCTTTCTCACCGCTAGGGGGAGAAAATCATGAGCTGCAGGGTCCGGGTTTTCTGTAATGAAGCGCAGACAGTTGACTTCTGGACTCGCTGGGTCAGAACTGGATCTGGTAGTGGTACAAACTTCAGCTACAGTTCCAATGCCAGGAGGAACCACACGCTGTTCGGCCACTTGTGGGCCACTATTGCCGCTACCCTTTGAAGGATCTCAGTTTGTTGAGGACCCTCAACAGAAGGTTGTGAGGAGGGAACAGATAAATCTTGGACCATCTGTTCCAGTCGAGGGACATCGCGTCCACTGCTTCCGCTAAGGGGTCCTCGTACGGGGCACGTACAGGGGCAACTTCTTGTTGTCTTTCGTCGCAAAGAGGTCTATCTGCAGTTCTGGGACTGATTCAGAATGAAGGAGAATGATCCTGCGTCTAAGGACCATTCCGACTCTATCGGTGTGAACCTGGATAGAGCGTCCGCTGTCACATTGCGGACTCCTTGAAGGTGAACTGCCGACAGGTACCACTTCTTCTTTTCCGCCAATCGGAAGACGGCCAACATCCCCTGGTTGAGAGGTGGTGACCTCGATCCTTGTCGATTCAAGTATCTCACAACTACCTCGCTGTCTATCACCACCTTATGTGGATCGAGTGATGCGGGGAGACTTTCTTTAAGGTAAGGAGCACTGCCCTAGCTTCTAGAAAGTTTTATGTGAAAGGTCTTGAATAGCCTGGACCAAGTCCCCTGGACTTTTTTCCGATGAGAGTGACCTCCCCATCCCTCCTTCGAGGCGTCTGAGTGAATCGTCACCGACGGGGGAGGTGGCTGAAGAAGAACCTGACTTCTTTAGATGTCTGGCTTAGGACCAAGGCCTGAGAAGAGTACTTAGCCGAAGCGGCTGGTCTTCTCAGATCTCTTCACGCATTTGATGCATAACTTCTCCAAACTCCGATTGCATCCTTTAGCTGTGCTCTTAGCACTGGGTCTGTCACCGAAGCAAACTGGAGAGAGCGCAGTACTCTCTCCTGCTCATGTCTTGATATCCTTTCGGAATCTTGAAGTCTCTTGACAGAACCCGCTATCTCCTTCCTTTTCTTCGCCGGGGTGGAGAAACGGTGTGACAAAAGGTCCCAGTGGATTCCCAGCCACTGGAACTTTTGAGATGGAGAAAGTCGAGACTTTTTCTGTTGATCTTGAAGCCTAGGTACTCTAGGAACTGGATCACTTGACTGGAAGCTTGCAAGCATTCTGTCTCGGATGCTGCCCACACCAACCAGTCGTCCAGGTAGGCTACTACCTGAATTCCCTTTAGGCGAAATTGTTTGAGAGCTACGCTCGCAAGCTTCGTAAAAAATCCTTGGGGCTATGTTTAGCCCAAATGGTATGGCTCCGAAGGCGTATAGTCTTCGTTGTAGCCTGAACCCTAGGTAGGGGGAGAGTCGATGGCTAATTGGAATGTGCCAATAGGCGTCTGACAAGTCTATAAAGACGGAATATGCCCTCTTGGGCAGTAAGGTCCTTATGTGTTGCAGTGTTAGCATTTTGAATTTGCAATTCACTATGAACTTGTTAAGTGGCGACAAGTCCAGAATAACTCTGAGCTTTTCCGAGTCTTCCTTGGGAACACAAAACAGCCTCCCTTAGAAATTGATGGGCTTCACCCTTCGGATCACCTTTTTTCTCCAACAGTTCTTGAACGTACTCCTCCATAACGGGGGTGGAGTGTTGGAAAAACCGAAGGCACGGGGGTGGAGTGCTGTACCAGCTCCCGCCCAGTCCATTCTTGAGTAGGCTGTGGGCCCAGGGATCGAAGGTCCACCGATCCCGAAATTTCAGAAGTCTCCCTCCTACCGGTATCACCTCACTTGGACTGCCGTCCTGAGGTCTTGCCTTCCTGACCACGACCACCCCTGAATCCCCTTCCCCTTGAAAGGGCGTCTAGACGAGCCTCTGGCTGCTCCTCTAGGCTTTGCTCGAAAGGAAGTAGACTGCCCTTCGAACGCTGGGGTGAATGCTGTGGACTGTGTCGACACGGCCTGGGGTACCCACTGAAAGGTGGTCGGGGTTTGTGCCACGATCTGGGGCACTGGGGGCAATGGCAATTGCAGTTGCTGTTGCTGTCTAAGAGGCTTGGCTGGCCGAGACGGTAGCCTAGTCCTCATAGTCTTCCTCTTTGGTTGAGGACCCTCATCCGGGGAAGACTTTCTTTTGATAGCCAGGCCCCACTTCTGGAGAAGGTTTCTATTTTCCAAGGCGGCTTTATCAACAACTTCTTTGACCAAGTCGGTAGGGAAAAGGTCTTTTCCCCAAATGTTGGAGGAGATTAGTTTCTTTAGCTCGTGCCTCACCGTAGCCGAGGTAAACACGAACTCCCTACAAGCTCTCCTTGCCTTGACGAAGCCATAAAGGTCCTTCGTCACTGTGGCCAGATGAGGCTTGGCCACTACCATGAACATTTCATGGACCTTGGGGTCACTTGCCATCGTCTCGAGAGTAGTCTGAAGAGACATTGAGGCAGTCAGTCTTTCTTTTGTATCGAACTCACTTCGCAAAAGAAAGTCAGACAGCTTAGGGAGGTTCTTGCCGAACTGACGTCCGGCAATATCAGCCTCCAACTTTCCCACTGAGAACGTAAGATGGACGTCCTTCCAGTCTTTGTGGTCCATAGGCAGGGCCAGCGACAAGGGTTTACACTCCTCTAGGGAGGGGCAAGACTTGCCGGCCTCGATTGCGTTTAGTACAGCCAGAAACCCTTTCTGTAAAAAGGGGAAGGCTCTAGTAGGCGAGGACACAAAGGAAGGGAGCTTCCTATTCAATGCAGCTACCTTTGAGTTAGAGAAGCCCCTCTCTTTCATCGAGGATGAAAGTAGAGCTTGAGCCTTAGCATGGTCCATCACTATGACCTCCTTCGGCTCTGTCTCCTCCTTTGAAGCTGGTTCCTTCCTCAGCCGGACATAACAGTCCGGATATGATGCCTTGCTGGGCCAGAATTCCACCCTCCAGGGGAACTGAGCCCAGCTTATCCGAGATGACGATCTTTCCAGTCGTCATCGGCATGTGCTCAGCATACCTCCATGGGTTAGCATCTGAGCACAAGGGAAGGTCTTTCACATTGAGCTTTTTCTGGGGCCCATGTGATTCTGCAAGGCACTGCATTCGCAGTTCCATTGCAGCCGCCTTTTCCTGATTCTCCTTCTGCATTTGTTGGATCATTCCAACAATAGAAGAGAGGATCTGTCCCAGCTCTACTGGGGGACCGGCCGATGTAGAGGGGCTTGAACTTTATCCTGGGCTTCTGCCAGGAGGTCTTCCTCCTGACACCCGTCCACATCAGACATCCTGTCATCTAGCTGGATGTCTTGCATCGCGACCGCGACTTCAGCATCCACCTGGATCTGAACT
>NC_090740.1:36923842-36928842 GCF_036898095.1 Palaemon carinicauda
AGCCTTTAATGTAACCTCCATATCCAGAGCCTACTCAATGAATTCTGCAGTGGAGATCATTGATTTATTAAAAGATATAGGATCTGAAGAAGCCATTGCCAATCTCCATGTAGAAAGCCTCTTCCTAAACACCCCTGTCGAGGAAACCATAAACATAATACTAAACTGAGTATAGACATCCAACAGGGAACCACTACCCATATCTGAGGATGTTCTTTGTGATAGATAGGTTCAAGTTCAGCACTATGAAAGCTCTGTTTCTTTTCCACTGTGGACACTCATTTTGATAAATATATTGTGTAGCCATAGGATCTCATCTTGGGACTCTATATGCCGATATGTAGATGACATACGTAAAAAAAAAGAAAAAAAAAAGCATTGGAACACAAGAACCTAAAAGATCAATGACATGTTCATCTCAACAAGAAAACAAAGAAAAGACAGAAGAGTTAGCTGATAAACTAAAGATAAATAATGTACTTTATTCCACAACCTAATACAGTAAAAAATAAAAATAAAATTCTTCAATGTCCCATTTCAACAAAAGGATGAGAAATTCAGGGTAGTAATATACACTAAATCAACCACCGTAGGAAGATGACTTAATGCCAGAGCTGAAAGTCCCAAAGCATACTAAAAGCCTTTAGTAAATGCAACGTCAAATGAGCCTCCTTGCACAGCAAAACTTGGAAAGACGTAGATGATGAATTAAACCGAATTCAACAACTTCTAAGAAATAGCGGATATCCAAACATCATGATAGTCCAGGCCATAAGGGAGAAATTCAAAGAATTTCAGCAACCCACGACAAGAAAAACTAACGAAAAAAAAGAAAGAAAAAAAAAAGAAAACCTTGTCCTCTACCATCGTCTCAACTTTGGTTCGGTCTTCAAAGTTGAAACCTGGACCTTGCGAAGAATCTTCAAGCGAGGTTTTGACCTAAAAAACCTACAAAAAGGTAAAACTTATAATATATAGCAAGCCCAATTTGACTGCAGATCATCGATGCTTAGTAAAAAAATTCATACATATCATTTGCGATAAATACAAAATCTTCCGCAAGCAGATTATCTTACAACTCCACTCTCGTCCAACAGTTATACGTATTCATTTTCAATCGAGGTTCATTTTGCTAAGCAACGCTATTGGAAATATATATATATATATATATATATATATATATATATATATATATATATATATATATATATATATATATATATATATATATATATATGTGTGTGTGTGTGTGTGTGTGTGTGTGTATATATACATATACAGTATATACATATATATATATATATATATATATATATATATATATATATATATATATATATATATATATATATATATGCATATATATACAGTATATATATATATATATATATATATATATATATATATATATATATATATATATATATATATATAAACTTGAGAAATTAGGTAATATTTTTAATGGTATTCTAGGTTTCCTTTTTATTGAGCTGCATATTAAACAATAAACGAAATGTTACCTTGATAAATGTAATTAAAGTAGAGTTTTTCGAATGATGAATTTATTTCTATTAGTTATCTTATCCTAGGCTATAGTAAGGCATCAACACTTAATGTTGACACCAGCCACCCGTTGAGATACTACCACTAGAGAGTTATGGGGTCCTTGACTGGTCACACAGTACTACAGTGGATCCTTCTCTCTGGTTACGGTTCATTTTTCTTTTGCCTACACATTCACACCATAGTCTGGCCTATTCTGTACCTACTTTCCTCTGTGTTCATACATCTGACAACTTTGAGATTACCAAACACTTTTTCTCTCACTAGGACAACTGCTGCACTGTAATTGTTTAGCGGCTACTTTCCTCTTGGTAAAGGTAGAGGAAGCTCTTTGGCTATGGTAAGCGGCTGTTCTACGGGAAGGGCACTTCAAAATTAAATCATTGTTCGCTAGTCAAAGGTAGTGTCATACCCTTTGTACTACGGTCTTTCACTGGCTTGGGTCAGATTTCTCTTGCTATGGGGTACACTCGGGCACGCTATTCTATCTCATTTCTCTTCCTCTTGTTTTGTTAAAGTCGTTTATAGTTTATTTAGGAAACATTCATTTTAATATTGTTACTCTTATTAAAATATTTAGTTTTTCCTTGTTTCCTTTCCTCGCTGAACTATTTTCCCTTTTGGAGCACCTGGGCTTATAGCATCCTGCTTTTCCAAGTAGGGTTGCAGCTTTGCAAATAATAATAATAATAATAATAATAATAATAATAATAATAATAATAATAATCTGTCCGCATTGTTCAACATCTAATTATTCAGCAATTTATTTGTATTGCTTTAGCGGTTCTATGAGATTTCTGACAACGTTAAGCGAACTAATATTAAAGTTTATCGACAAAAAGTATTCTCATCACTTTTTAAAACAAAAGGTCAGGCTTACCTTAATACCTATAATGATAAATCCTCAGTTTAAAGATATGAAATACACTATTTTCTACCAGCTTTAAGGAGGTAAATTTTCTTTCAACGAAATGTATGTTTTACTCGCCGATTTTTTTCGATATTATATATTCCTATTATCATTCAAAATATCGTTTACTCATAGTTTCCAAATGTTGTTTGGAGAGGAACCATAAACTTTATCATTCCAAGAGAGAGAGAGAGAGAGAGAGAGAGAGAGAGAGAGAGAGAGAGAGAGTATATGAAACCTTATGTTGAAATATGAAAATGAATTCCGACTCCATTATCAAACATTGATTGCAAGTCGATAGCGAATGACTTTCGGCTGACGTACATTGAAACCTGATAATGAGAGCCGATTCATTTCACCGACGTCTCTTCCCCGAAAGGGAGTTTGGAATAAAACAGTTTTATGTCTGTGAACTTCTGGTACGATTCGTACATGGGAGGCGTCCTCCGTCTGAAACTACCTCAATCGTCTCACCCGGAAATGATTCGACTTTGATGAGAGACGAAATGGTCTCCATGTCAGTTATTGCCTCCCCATATCTGAATGAAAGTGAATTGGGTTCCGCTACCATAATGCAGGAGTACGACTTTATAGGGAACGAACAGGCCAAGGAAGTCTGCTTGGATAATCTGAGAGTATGACTTTATGGAGGACAACGATACGTCCAAGAATGTTCTTATTCGTTCTTAGTTACGACTTGTATGACAGGGAACTTAAGCAATAGCTGATAAAGGAGAGGAACTGGTGAAACATTGGAGTAATGGGAAACTCGAGGTATGTGCCGTAAAGGGGGAAAGTGGAGACGGCAATTGAACTTTTACTGTGAGTTACGTTTAGATTTTGCCATTTTACGATTTTTCATAGAATAAAGGTTTTCTTATCATTGTTTTAATTTTTGTACTGTATGTGTGTGTGCAACGTGCAAAATAAAGAAAACATAAGCAGGGACTTAAAATGGTTATTTTATAACATAACAAGAAGCAAATTTAACATGTTTATGTGAAGGCCGCTATCCCTTTGACCCACATATTCTGCAAGATATATTTACTTTATATATACAACGGATCATTGAACCTGTTGTATGAAAACATATTATGAATCTGACTTGTAAAATAAATAAATATTTTCAGGAATCCCCCCCCCCCACAAAAAAAATACTTGGAATTTTTTTTTTTTTTAGAGTAACGGTGGATATATTTTAGTTAAATATAAATATTGGCTAAAATGTATTTTTCAAACATATAAATAAATAATTCAGTGTAACGTCACCAAAACACTCAACTCTAAAACCAATAAAAATATTATATTCCTAGATTTAGATTCAAATTTTAAAGTGGATCGAAATAGGGAAACTGTATTATCTACATATAGTATCCTTTTTTCATTATTCAACAACGAGAAAAGGAAAAATTTTTATTCACTACTAAACACTGTATCCTCTGTGTGAATTTATCGCTAATATAGTAAGGCTCATACGATTTTCTATTATTTTCACAAATATTCCAACATTTTTTTCTCTCACGTATTATACTACACTCTTAGATAATTTCGATCACTGTTTCCTATTTTGTGCTATGATATATCGTTATTCTATAAAATGTATCCAATAGATCACTTCTCTAATGCTAAAAGCGCCAAGTCCCAGACATACAGTAGTGAGGCACAGAGAATCCGAGGTGTAGCCCAATTCTCAGCTTAGCACATCATCCAGTAGTTATTGACTGCATATGCCTACTGCTGTCTAACATTTTCCATTATGTATTAATCTGATGCCAACCAGTACAGAATTTCCTCAAGCATTGTGTGTCATTATTTTACCAGATTACTAATCCTCTCTGAAACTTGACTACTAAGATAGGATTCTATCTCCACTGTATATCCTTTGGACTAATCTAGATCATAAAGTTTGAGTGAAAGTGTTAGGTATAAAAACACTTATTGCATAGGTATCATGAATATGTCCAAGAGTATTCATTACTTTATATCTGGCTTGCTACCTCATAACCCCAATTCCAAATGCCCTGCTGAGGACTATAGTATTAGTCTGCATGATACCAAATGTATAATTTTCCATGATTTACCATGGTGGCTGAGAAAATGTCAGTGTTTTAAACTTAGCATTCTGGATACACTTTAAGGCAATATTTCCCCAATATGATAAAGAGCGAGTGTCTGGCAGTATATATTAACACACACACACACACACACACACACATATATATATATATATATATATATATATATATATATATATATATATATATATATATATATATATATATGTGTGTGTGTGTGTGTGTGTGTGTGTATCTTCCAGGTCACGCTGAGTGGCATTGCGAGGCGTTTAACTACTCAGTCTCTCCCCGTCCTTCGGGTAAGAGAACAGTCATACCAAAATGATAGGAGGTGTGCGTATGCATGTGTTCATATCTATCAAAATATATAGTCGCTATTATTGACGGATCCAGTATATATATATATATATATATATATATATATATATATATATATATATATATATATATAT
>NC_090740.1:36936342-36943842 GCF_036898095.1 Palaemon carinicauda
GGCTCCAACAGGGAAAAATAGCATAGTGAGGAAAGGAAATAAGGAAATAAATGAATGATGACAATAAATTAACAATATATCATTCTAAAAACAGATATTTTAGCAATATATCATTCTAAAAACAGTAACAGGGTCAAAACAGATATGTCTTATATAAACTATTAACAACGACAAAAACAGATGTGTCATATATAAACAATAAAAAGACTCATGTCAGCCTCGTCAACATAAAAACATTTGCTCCTACTTTGAACTTTTGAAGTTCTACTGATTCAACTACCCGATTAGGAAGATCACTCCACAACTTGGTAACAGCTGGAATGAAACTTCTACAATACTGTGTAGTATTGAGCCTCATGATGGAGAAGGCCTGGCTATTAGAATTAACTGCCTGCCTAGCATTACGAACAGGATAGAATTGTCCAGGGAGATCTGAATGTAAAGGATGGTCAGAGTTATGAAAAATCTTATGCAACATGCATATTGAACCAATTGAACGACGGTGCCAAAGATTAATATCTAGATCAGGAATAAGAAATTTAATAGACCGTAAGTTTCTGTCCAACAAATTAAGATGAGAATCAGCAGCTGAAGACCAGACAGGAGAACAATACTCAAAACAAGGTAGAATGAAAGAATTAAAACACTTCTTCAGAATAGATTGATCACAAAAATCTTGTAAGACTTTCTCAATAAGCTAATTTTTTGTGCAATTTAAGAAGACACAGACCTAATGTGTTTCTCAAAAGTAAATTTGCTGTCGAGAATCACACCTAAAATTTTAAAGGAGTCAGACAAATCTAAAGAAACATTATTATCAATACTGAGATCCGGATGTTGAGGAGCCACCGTCCTTGACCTACTTACAATCATACTTTGAGTTTTATTAGGATTCAACTTCATACCCCATAATTTGCACCATGCACTAATTTTAACGAAATCTCTATTAAGGGATTCACCAACCCCAGATCTACATTTAGGGGATGGAATTGATGCAAAGAGAGTAGCATCATCTGCATATGCAACAAGCTTGTTATATAGGCCAAACCACATGTCATGTGTATATAGTATGAAAAGTAATGGGCCAAGAACACTACCTTGTGGAACACCGGATATCACATAACTATACTCATTATGGTGCCCATAAACAACAATTCTTTGAGATCTATTACTTAAAAAATCAATAATATTGCTAAGAAACGACCCACCCACTCCCAACTGTTTCAGTTTGAAAACAAGTGCCTCATGATTAACACGGTCAAAGGCAGCACTAAAATCAAGGTCAATCATACAAACTTCCTGACCACAATCAAGGGATTTGTACAACATAGGAGATTGTAAGAAGGACATCACATGCTCCAAGGCCTTTACGAAAACCAAATTGCAAACTAGGGAGTAGATGATTACCTTCAGCAAAGCTATTAAGACGTTTTGCCAGAAGACGTTCAAAAACTTTAGATAATATGGGAGTTATGGAAATTGGGCGGTAATCAGTGGGACTTGAGCTACCACAAACACATTTACATAGAGGAGTAATATTACCAATTCTCCAACAAGTGCTAAAAGCTCCTCTACTTGCTAACTTGCGCAAAATAACAGATAACTTTGGAGCTAAGAAATCTGCTGTCTTTATAAAAAACAAAGAAAGAATGCCATTTGGGTCTACACCTCCATAAGCATCAAGGTCCATCAAGAGAGATTTAATCTCACGAGATCGAAAAGCTAAAGTAGTTAGTTTAGCCTCAGGAAAACGGAAGTGAGGAAGTTCAAGTTTTTCATTACTCTGTTTACTTGGTATTTGATTTTTTTTTTTTTTTTTTTTTTTTTTTTTTTTTTCGCCTGTTAAAACTGCAGCACATTTTGCTAGTTTTGAATATCTTTATTTGTTGGCTAACTGAATAGCCATAATTTATCTAGCCATATGTTATGCTTAATTCTCTTTATATCTAAATGATACATGCGTCTTTTGGTTTTTTTGATTTTGGAATCTACTAATACCTATGGAGGTTACTCAATATGATTATTATTATTATTATTATTATTATTATTATTATTATTATTATTGGGGTTGTTTCCTCCATAGTTATAATTTTCATCATTATGGTTATTGTAATTTTTCATTAAAGTTCTTCCAATTTAATATTAAGATGTTCTATTGCTATTTGTTCTTGGATAGAGCACCACTTATAGCCTTTAAGATTGCTCACTTGCTAAATTTTCCCTTTCATTTATATTTTGAATATTTGATTGGTTTACCTGTGCATCCATTCACGGTTATTGGATAACCCCACTAGCTACATTAAACTGCTTTGAACCTTGTTGGTGATCGCATTATCTTCGCTCTTATCCATTGTGCTGGGCCGGATATCTATATCCTTGGACGATACTTTATTTCAGGTAAAACTGAACTCTACTCTGTCAACGTATTTACGTAGTTCCCTTCATATTGGAAATTAGATTTTCTCCCTTCTTTCTATTTTTTTTTTTTAAATGTGTAAAAACTTGTTGGGTAGTTTCTTATAATCTCGGTGTGTTCCCTAGATTGTGTACACATTATTAACACAACTGATAACACAACTGATGGAGTAAATAATAAAGATCTTCAACTTCAATTCAATTTCTTAATAATTTTCACGTATATAACTATATGACTTCTCGTTGAACGTGTTTGAGAGAACTCCCGTACTTTTGGCGCTGAGCCAAAAAATATAAAGCCACTCAGAAATCAATAAACTTTGTATAATTTTGACATAATGAAGGCATCGACTTCTATTTTTATTAATAAGGATAGTATATTCTTGATTCATTCGTCTGTTCTGAAACCGTAATATCTGTTTTCTCCTGACAAAAAAATATTTTGTAATACTTTTGTGTGATGATAAATATAAACACCTGAGCATATTTCATTGTTATCAATACGGTAGGAATCATGTTACAGAGGTAGTAGATAATCTCTTAAATCCACGGAAGTTAGGTTAAACATATAGTGCAAATAAATTTTATGATATTCAGATAACTAATCGAAGTATAATATTAGATTTAAAACAAGAAAAAACTCATGAACAATTTCTTTAAGTGCCATTTTTTTGTTTTGCATCGATCTGGCATTCCCAACGTACGTTCAACCCCTGGAAAAATTTTAGAAGTCCATGCCCAACGGCTAAGCTTTAGAGTTTCCTAAGGACTTTTGAGTCAGAATTAACTTGGCAAATGAAATATAATAACTATACCATATATGAAAAGTTACTGCGAATATCAGTACAGAAGCAACAGCATCAACTTCTGTAAGAAGCAAAGCAACAACAACAGCGCCTACTACACCAGATCATTAAACAGTCACTAGCGCACCATTAATTAGCTAGACCGAGAGTTAATAGCTATATAATGAAAAACATACCACAATTAGGTTAGTAAATTAGTTTCTTTAATCCCACAATGATTTTTCAAAAGTGATACCATTAAATAATTACTCAATTAAGAATATTTATATCTGGATCATGCTCCATGAATGGAATTTTAATTGTTAGTTGTGAAATTCGAAAAAATAAATACATAATGTTATTTGGGGAAACAGTGGTATTTCGTTATTTTTCCATTAATTTCACTCCTTGGGAAAATAACGACTTTATGACCTCGTCGAAATGAATATATATATATATATATATATATATATATATATATATATATATATATATATATATTTATATATATATATATATATATATATATATATATATACATATATATATATATATATATATATATATATATATATATATATATATATATATATATATACTCTCTCTCTCTCTCTCTCTCTCTCTCTCTCTCTCTCTCTCTCTCTCTCTCTCTCTCTCTCTCTATATATATATATATATATATGTATATATATATATATATATATATATATATATATATATATATATATATATATATATATATATATATATATATACATATATATATATAACTGTAATCGAACAGTTTAACATGTTTCTTTTATGGTCCGTTTTGAAAAAAGATATATGTATATATATATATATATATATATATATATATATATATATATATATATATATATATATATATATATATATACTATATCTTTTTACTCTTTACTACTTTTTTGAAGTACAAATTAGGAATACATTCATACTCCGTCTTCATTTAATTAAATTATTTAATGTTTTCAACTGTTGTACTGTTGAAGGCACAACTGTTCATCAAAGAAAGGTTGTCACAAAATGGTGTCATTTCTTATTATCCCCTTTGTTTACCAATTGTCAATTTCTACATGCTGTACGCTAGCATTTCCCCACGGAGGGAAATTTGAAGCTACCATGGGGGAAATAATTACACTTGCTACTAGAAATGAAAAACTCCAATGGATTTTCTTTTGTGAGAGAGAGAGAGAGAGAGAGAGAGAGAGAGAGAGAGAGAGGAGAGAGAGAGAGAGAGAGAGATTATCCTTGTTGTAGGTGTAACTATAGTATATGTTTATCAGTATATTTGTGATATTCTGAAATAATTTGGTAAATAGGAACTTAGTGTTTTGAGTACTCTAGGCTAATGAACTGCATTCACAAGTTGCGCTTATTAGCACTCAGATATTCCTCGTATCTTCATGACTAAGGACTTTTTTTATGTTGTTCTTATATTGAAGGCAAATACAATGTCCAGGGGACTGGGTAACGTCCATAGCTGCGGGAACTTGTCAATCACTTCTAGGCTTAAGGTAATGACGAGGTCTTTCAAAGAGAGAGAGTAACCAGAGATTCTAAGGAGCATGTTGAAAGCAGGAGCTTTCACTCTTTGATTTCCCAATCAAAACAAATTGCTAAACCACAGGAGCATCGGCCACTCTTTAATTCCTTGCTAGTTATTAGTGTCTAAAGAATATCTCGTAACATAACCAACTTTGCATCATAACTTTCTTAGGAATCTGATCTTTGTACATCGCACCTACACGTAGCCCGGAACAATAGCTAGGAATATATCTGTTTTGAACCCCGTAATAGTGCGGCCTAATTATGTGTTTTATGCATAAAAAAAAAAATAAATAAAAAAAAAAATAGATAAATGAATAAAGCCTTGCCATCACCTTCAAATGTTTTAGTTGAGCAAGCTACTCAACTTTGATAATTTTTTCCTTTTTTTTTTTTACGAAATAACATTTACATGTTACATATTCTTTATATATATATATATATATATATATATATATATATATATATATATATATATATATATATATATATATATATATATATATATATATATATATATGTCGGCTATCCCCCATAAGTGGGGGAAGTGCCTCGATAGCTAGATAGATAAAAATGAGCAGGTTCTTCCTTCATTGTAATTCCTATTGTCGAGCTTGTCCTGGGAATAGCTTTATGTAATAAATGTAATTCTTATATATCCTTTATACAGGCTAAGTGTAATTACCAGTTATTATTTTTTTTTTATACATCTAAACCTTCATTGATTTGAGTAAAAAATCACATCCTCTATTTGTTAAGCGTTTAAGCATTGTGCATTTGTCATCCTTTTATTTATTGTTTATGTTTTTACGTCAGTTTCTTTACTTTTTTTATTGAATTGTTATTTAGTATCTATTTACAAATAATTCAAGTCCTAGTGTAATTACTTCAATTCTAGGGAAAAACTGTGTTAATGTGTTAATCTTTAATCTCCTTTCTTAGCCACCTTTTCATGTAATTGTTTTCTAAGATAAAAGATGATAGGTTTTAAGAAGTTTAGAAATCTAATGAATCTAGGTTATAAGATCATTTATTTTGATTAAGATAACAAAAGTGAAGTTAATAATTTAGATTTCGGCCTGTTTATGAAAAATGTGTAGTCAAAGTATTAGTATTCTCGAAATTTTAAAAATCTGTGATCCAGTATATTCAAATAATTCAGGAAATATTAATAGTAATTTTAAGTCTATAATGCGTTTTCGGGCGAGTTATTCGCTGTAGTTTTCATCATATAGATAATAGAAAATTGATGTAGTAATCTGAAGTATATTTTAGTATTTTTTGCTTTTCTACTCTCACACATCATCCACTATGAAAAAAAAGAAAAGAATATAAACAATGAGAACTGAGAATTAAATCCCCTGTTTATATGGTTTTTAAGAGAAAAATGTCCTAACAGATATATATTGAAGTAAAAATAGCCACCAAAAATTATATCTCACAACCTGTGAAAGAGTATAGAAGTGATAATTTCTGGATTGTGCAATTGAAGAATAAGTTACTAGTTCAATTATTCAAGATTAAAATTCATATAGATGGATAATGGTTTGGATGTTAAGTAGTGTTTCAGTAAGTTTGAAAATTAATTACGATGGGAAACATAACCTCAGGACGTCCAAGCCACACCCTTTTGTCTTGAATTGTTGAGTTTGAAAGTCTAGTTATCTTGCTTTTTCTTCGTAGAGATTAAGAAAACATGACTTGTCATATTGACTTTTTTACGTTTTTTTTTCTTACAAAAGCCTGGTTGCTCTTATGAAACTAGTGTAATAATCTTTATGCAAATTCTAGTTATTGTGTTATTGTTTCAATGGAAGATATACTGTATATATTCCACTTTTATATTTTGTTCGTGTACCAGTAGTTATATATTCACTTTTATTAGCAAAAATTACACACACGCGTACATACATACATACATATATATATATATATATATATATATATATATATATATATATATATATATATATACACACACACACACACATATATATATATATATATATATATATATATATATATATACACACACACACACACACACACATATATATATATATATATATATATATATATATATACATGTATATACATGTATATATATACAGTATATACATACATATATATATAAATATATATATATATATATATATATATATATATATATATATATATATATATATATATATATATATATATATGTGTGTGTGTGTGTGTGTGTGTGTGTGTGAATGTGTGTGTATTTTCTTTTTTTACAATAGGAGCTTTACTTATGAAAAACAATACAGTCGGTAGTTCTCCGGCTTATTTTTAAGGAAATAGCCTTTTTCACTTCATATGTTTCGATTCCATGTTTATACTGTACTCTATCACCCTTTAAATGCTGTTAAAGGGAGCTTATGAATGGCATATTTCCCTAGCTACCATGACAATATCCTAGAGACTGACCATATATCCATATGATCAGCGCCTAAGACCGCCCCCCCCCCCTAGCCTTCTACACCCAAGCTATGACCAGGGAAGCCCAGGCGATGGCTGCTTATAACTCAGCAGGTCGACTAGGCTTCCTTAGCTCAAAAGGATGATGGGCTAGCATACGCTACAAGAAACTACCGATCTTGAGCGGGACTAGAACCCGAGTCCGGCAAAATGTGAGGCAGGTATGTTTCCAATATCTGCTGGACATGATTCTTCACCTTTTACTAGGACTGCGCAGCAAATCGTTGTATCG
>NC_090740.1:36971342-36973842 GCF_036898095.1 Palaemon carinicauda
TGAGGTAGCCATGTCGTCCTGATGGAAGTTCCAAAAGGGTAGCTTCCTAGTGTATATTTGACTACAGTGATATTCCCAGAGAATTTTACCTTAAGGTATCCAGAATTCTATCTCCTGGAGCGAATATCCCTAAATAAAACCAACAGGGATATCGCATAATATCAGAGGACGTATTCTTGACACGCCACATAGCTATCTTCACCCCGAACAGTATTAACGCTTCGAGGGGTACAGTGACAAGAATCTAATAACGAGAATGAAAAGAGATCCGTTCATAAGGAATCTCTCCTATTCCGTTTCCAGTGTGTATATGACGAAGACGGCAGCGTCATCTTTATTCCTTGTAGCGATACACGAGGTGCTACAGATACTGTATTATAGGGAAGGGTCAATAAGCCCTTTTTAACAATAAAAGGAAGAGTATGTCCATCAGGACGACATGGCTACCTCACCCAAAAATAGATTTTTTGCTTAGCTCAAAATCTGTTTTTTAGGCTCAGGCCATGTCGTCCTGATGGAAGTTTACCAGAGCATTAATGTATCTGTGGATTCTCAACCGGTGCCATACCCTCAAGAAAGTATTTTCCTGGTCCGTCTAGACCTAGAGACCTATGATGTTACCGTCATGCATCATTTCATCAAAGCATGAACTATGTTAGTGCTTCCTGCCCCCTACAGGGAAGAGTCGAACTAGACTCTGGAAAAAGTCTCGAGGAGTACATATTACCTATGGATGACAAAATGACAAGCCTGTATAGTGGTCTCACCCTATACATTATAAAGCAAAGTTTGTATAAGAGGCTTGCATGCATTCTGTCCTGGATGCTGCCCACACCAGCCAGTCGTCCAAGTAGGCCACTACTTGGATCCCCTTTACGCGTAATTGTTGAACGGCTGCGCTCGCAAACTTCATGAAAATCCCTGGGGCTATGTTTAGCCCGAATGGCATGGCTCTGAAGGCATAAAGTCTTCTTTGTAACTTGAAGCCTAGGTAGGAGGAGAGGTGACGATTAATTGGAGCGTGCCAATAAGCATCAGACAAGTCTATAGAGACGGTATATGCCCTTTTGGGCAGTAGGGTCCTTATGTGTTGAAGTGTGAGCATCCTGAACTTGTAGTTCTCTATGAACTTGTTGAGTGGTGACAAGTCCAAAATGACTCTGAGTTTTTCTGAGTCCTTCTTTGGAACACAAAACAGCCTTCCTTGGAACTTGATGGACTTAACTTTTCGGATTACTCTATTCTCTAAGAGTTCTCGGACATATTCTTCCAGAACGGGGGTAGAGTGTTGGAAGAACTGAGGAAATTGAGGTGGAGGACTGCTCCACCTCCAACCTAGTCCATTCTTTATTAGGCTGTGGGCCCAGGGATCGAAGGTCCAACGATCCCTAAATAGATGAGCGAAAGGAAGAAGTCTGCCCTTTAAAAGCTGGGTTAAAAACCGGTGACTGTGTCACCACTTGTTGAGGTACCAACTGGTACATGGTTGGAGGTTGTGCCACTATCTGAGGCACCGCGGTCGCAGGAAGTTGCTGTTTTTGCTGTCGGTAGGGCTTAGCCGGCTGAGAGGATAGCCTAGGCCTTCTTGTCTTCTTCTTGGGTTGGGGACCCTAATTTGGAGAAGACTATCTCTTAAGATTTAAGCCCCACTTTTGGAGAAGGTTTCTATTCTCCGTGGCGGCCTTGTCTACTACCTCTTTAACCAATTCGATGGAAAAAGGTCTTTACCCCAGATGCAAGAGGAGATCAGCTTCCTCGGTTCGTGCCTCACCGCAGCCGAGGCGAACAAGAACTCTCTACAGGCTTTCCTAGCTTTAATAAAGCTATAGAGATCCTTCGTAACTGTGGCCAGATGGGTTTTGGCCACTACCATGAACATGTCCTGGTTCTTGGGGTCACTTGCCATCGTTTCTAACGTTGTTTGCAATGACATCGACGCCGCAAGTCTTTCTCTCGTCTCTTGCTCTCTGCGCAAGAGAAACTCCGACAGTTTTGGAAGTTCCTCACCAAACTGACGTTCGGCAATATCAGCTTCCAGCTTCCCGACTGAGAAGGTAAGGTGGACGTCCTTCCAGTCTATTTGGTCCAAGGGTAAGGTCAGGGATAACGGCTTGCATTCTTCCAAGGAGGGGCATGGTTTCCCTGCCTCCGCCATCTTCAAGGCTGCCTTATATCCATTTTCCATGAAGGGAAAGGTTCTGGTTGGAGAGGCCACAAAGGAGGGAAGCTTCTTACTCAAGGCTGGCACCTTTGAGTTCGTGAAGCCCCTCTCTTTCATCGAGCTCGCTAGTAACGCCTGTGCTTTACTATGGTCAAGAACTATGACCTCCTTCGGCTCTGTCTCCTCTTTTGAGGCTGGCTCCTTCCTAAGACGGACATAGCAGTCCGGGTAAGAGTCTTTGTTGGGCCAAAATTCCACATCTTCCAGGGGAATTGAGCCCAGGTTCTCCGATATAATAATCTTCCCGGTTGTCATTGGCATGTGTTCTGCATACCTCTA
>NC_090740.1:36986342-36988842 GCF_036898095.1 Palaemon carinicauda
TGATGCTACTCTCTCAATTCCATCTCCAGAATGTATATCTAGGGTAAATTATGGGATATGAAGTTGTATCCTAACAAAACTCAAAGTATGATTGTATGTAGGTCAAGGATAGTGACTCCTCAACATCTAGATCTTAGCATTGATAATGTTTCTTCAACTTGGTATGAGTAGTCTTTTAAAATTTACTTTTGAGAAACACAATAGGTCTGTGTCTTCTTCAATTGGACAAAAATTCAGCTTATTTAGAAAGTCTTTCAAGATTTTTGGTGATCAAACTATTCCGAAGAAGTGTTTTAATTTTTTATTTTACCTTGTTTTGAGTATTGTTCTTCTGTCTGGTCTTCAGCTGCTGATTCTCATTTTAACTTATGGTCAATTAGATTTCTTATTCCTGATCTAGATATTAATCTCTGGCACCGTCGTTCAATTATTTCATTATGCATGTTGCAAAAGATTTTTTACAATTCTGAACATGCTTTACATTCAGATCTTCCCGGACAGTTCCCTCCTGTTTGCAATACTATGTATGCAGATAATTCTAATAGTCAGGTCTTCTCCATCATGAGGCTAAATCCTACACAGAACTCTAGAAGTTTTATTCTAGCTGTGACTAAGTTGTGGAATGGTCTTCCTAATCGGGTATTTGAATCAGTAAAACCTCAAAAGTTCAAACTCGCAGCAAATGTTTTTATGTTGAACCGGCTTACATAAGTCCTTTTATAGTTAATATATATATATATATATATATATGTATATATATATATATATATATATATATATATATATATATATATATATATATATAAATAAATATATATATATATATGTATATATATATATATATTTATATATATATATATATATATATATATATATATATATAATATATATATATATATATATATATATATATATATATATATATATATATATATATATATATATATATGTATATATATTTCAAAATCTAATGAATTTGTCCTTGAATGAAACTACACATGTCCCCCTAGTTTCGTGAAATTCTTTCAGTAGTTTTAGTGTAAATTTGTTCAGAAAGTAATAAAAATAGCAATGCGATTACTTATATCATTGGGTCATACCTAATATGACTACCAAGTTCGGCACAGTAGTTTTGTGTATAGTTGGTCATAAACAAGGAGAACGGGTGAATATATATCCTTTTCAAAATCTTTGATTTAGGCGAAGACAACAAACAGATGAAACTGAGAAAAAGAAAAGAGTGGATACATACATTTTGTAAAATCTTCGATTCTGGCATGTTGCAAAAACAAAGTGGCCCAAAACACGGGTCATCGCAAGACAACGAATAGAGAAACGTGTCCAATCCATTTCCATTTCTTTTTCTTACATGTTGTTAGAATATTCTCTAGTTTAGTTTGCTTACGTATCCATGTTGTAATTTTTTCTCTCTCTCCCGCCATTAATCTTTCAATAACTCTTTGAGATGTGACTAGTTTATATCCTAAGGCTTTATAAAACTCAATGTTTCTAATGAAAAGTTAGTACATGTAGCACCAACTGATTCAATATTTTCTTTTTAGAGAACGTGACAATTTACGTTTTCTAATCTCATTTTTGTTTTACCAAAAGCTCTCCAGCCTATGTTCATCCCTCTTTTAATTTCAGTGTCATGCCATGAGGAAATTCTGTCGGTCCTAAATATGTACAGCATATTTATTAACAATGTCTAGAGGTTTGACCATAATTCTTATTTAACGTATCAGCATTTCATTGAACAATACTTGATTCCATTTCACCACGTAGCTGAGAGTATCTATTAAGTATTGCTAAACTAAACTCATCCTTTTTTTTTCTTCTCTCAAGTATGTCTCTTTGTTTAAAATTAGTTCTTATTTTTCTTTTCTTAGATCTAGACGAACACTTTTACGCCTTTAACTAAATTAACTTTTACATTGAAATACAATCTGTTTTACTTTTCGTTTTTTGATTTGGATGTCTCCATGTCTATCTTCTATGTTCCTATGTATAAAAAAAAAAGTTGTTTATGAATTAACAGTCTTTTCTTTTGACCTACTTTAGCATAGAACCACATAACAAATGTTAATCACGACCTATGTTTTTTCAAAGATATTGCCAGGACTTCATAAAAAGTTTGTTTCTCTTCCTTTGTAAGATATATTTTTGGTGTATTTCCTTTGAATGATTTACAGTTTATACTTATTCACTTTTTATAATCAATCCTGTAATTCTATCACTAATGCAACAAATATCTTCTTTTATAACTACAAATATTTCATTAATATGGAATCCGTCTCTATTTTCCTCGTTTCTTTGATGTTCTCTGAAGCAAAATATGACGCTCTTTAAACTGTAAATAAGATTCACAAGTCTTCAAATGTCATTCATTCCTATTAAATCTAAAATCATTTCTTTCGGCTCCTCTAGAAACACAGCAAAATTTTCTTCCCTGGAGTGTCCTGACATTGTATGTTGCAAGGTTCACTTTCCAAAGGCAATT
>NC_090740.1:36993842-36996342 GCF_036898095.1 Palaemon carinicauda
ATAATAATAATAATAATGATAATAATAATAATAATAATAATAGTAATAATTTTGCTTCAGCATTCTCCAAATGTTCACAGGCTGCTACAATTTCTTTTTCAGACAACTTTCCTGAGTTTATCAACGCTTCTAAGGATAGACACTTAATTTGAGCTGTAATCATCCAACTCGTTGCATGGCCACCAAATGCCATTAAAATAGAGAGTCACTGAGCTTTAGTTACATTAGCTTCTGACAATTCCTGAACAATTGTGTTTTCATAGAACTCTTTTATATTTAGCTGGGCCATCTTTTACTTTACAAAAAGTTATACCATACCAAAAAAAATATATCCTAACAATACACACAATCCTATCAACACTAAACTGGTCAAACCTTTAATCAAAACACGGCCCTAATATCACCAATATTTAAAACACTTGCTCGATCTCAAGGGTCTGGGCACCAAAAATATATATTACGGCTGGCAAATTGCATAAACTCCCGAGCTCCAAACTCACCTGTTTATTTTTACATAAATCTGTTATACATGAAAAATACTTAAGCTTGAGAATGATACGCAACTCCCAGACAGCAATATATATGAACACTGAATATCCAAAGGTCTCTTACGTAACACTCAAAACAAAACTGGGTAATCGTTTAATATGAACTATTAAAAAAAAAAAAAAAAAAAACCCTTCGGTTCTTAGTCAGGATAGAAAATATTGGTGATCGAAATAAGACATATTTAACAAAAATTGATATATTCTATAAAAGTTATAACAAATAATGATACCCCATGAAAAATTATACAATCACCTGTTTCACTGGAATTTAATTTTATAAAATTTCTTAATTTTAATGAATAATGAAATGAGTTAAAAATTAAACACGCTAATGATTAAGTACTGAATAAAATGTACATAAATTAACTATTACACTTACGTCTTTTGGTACACACGAGGTTACCGAACAATGAGGCAAAATAAATACACTTTACTGTTTGATCTGATCTCCCAGGGCCAGCTACAGAAAATTATGTTAAAAAAATACTTATATTAACACACTACACATGATTTAACATCCAAAAAATTTCACCAATTTGAACAACACTACGCAATAAGCAATATACGTTCGGTAAAATTCTTATTAACTTTTCAAAGGTCGTACACTTTAAAGGAGAGAGGGCTGACGAACTTTGGCTGTTTCAAAGGGATAGGCTGGGTTTCTTCTGCAACTATTCATTCCTGAGGGTAATATATATCGACTTAATTATTCTAGATCCCTCTAGGACATAGCCTGGAAGCTTGGGGTCAGGCTTATGGCGCCGAAGCTGCCATCGTAGTAAACTGGGATGGGAATTCTAACCTTGCTTGTGAGGTAACTCCTCTCTCAGCTAACCCTTGTAACTTTAAGAAAATTAATAAATCAAATTCGAGAATTTTCATGCACTTTCTAACAACGAGGAAGCATAAAAATTACACAATCCCTCATGTTCATACCTCGAATGGGTCATACAGCATACCCAAATGAGTTACATAAGACTTTGTAATAAAGTACATGAAATAAAAAGTTAATTCTTAACAATAACGTAAATTTACATATCCTAAATTAAATTAATAATACTATTAAAGGAAGGACAAAAAATACATACATTACTTAAACCTTCATGCGTGGAAGTCACCTAACAAGCTTACTATACGCACGTGTGTGTATATTTATGTGTTTTTGTGTGTATATATGTGTATGTTTGTGTGTGTGTGTGTGAATTTATCCGTTTAGAAACTCAAGCATGAATGTATTATTCGTGGATACTGCGAGTGTATTGTAATGGCTGTGTTAATGCATTAGATTAGATGAGTGTAAATTACTTGAAATTCCATGACCTTAATATTCATCAACCAATTACGTGTTATGTTTTCAGAGTAATAGTAGAGCTCCTCTACGCCTTCACAACATCCTTTGAAAGAGTCCTTTTGGGTGTATAATGTCCCTGTTCTTTTCATATGAGAGTCAGACTCGAAGGAATTAAAACTTCAACCCCTCTTGTTTCTGTTGAGTTTAAACTTCAGAAGCAGAAAATAAAATTTCCCTTCACACAGATTTCCAGTTTGTGAACACTCTCCGGCACTCCATTTTTCCCCTCGTTTTGGAAACTGCGGTATAATCATCGGCGAGAACGAGGCGTTCTTTCTCTTTCCAGAGAGGCTCTCTCACGGGAACGTTTTCTGCTGTTAAAATAATGTTTTGCTAAAAGACAACAACTTCCTAAAAGGTTGTCTTTGTGCAGGATGCTTTTAGTTCAACCGTTGCTTACAATTTCTTTCTTTGTTCGCTTACACACTTTTCTCTCCATTTCTTATCTGTTGTCTTTGAATATTTATGGCTTTGAAGTTAATACGTAATTATTACATATCTGACTTATTATTCGTTATCGAATTAAAGCAAAAAAATGTAGGATTTTTGGCTGTTATATCACGTTATATGTATATCAATGAAGCTGTAGTTAAAGTAAAAA
>NC_090740.1:37001342-37013842 GCF_036898095.1 Palaemon carinicauda
CTGGCACCGGAACGATTGGCAGCCGCCAAACAGACGTTCGCCGAAATGGAGGAAATGGGCCTTTGCCAAAAGGCCTCTAGCCCATGGTCGTCACCCTTACACATCGTTCTAAAGAAAGACGGCTCCCTCCGTCCGTGTGGGGATTACAGGCGCCTGAACATGCAAACAGAACTGGATCACTACCCCCTCACAAACATTGCCGACGTGACCTCCTACCTGCACAAAGCAAAGGTTTTCTCTACGCTCGACCTCCTGAAGGGGTATTATCAGGTGCCTATGAACCCAAAAGACATCTGCAAGACCGCCATCGTCACTCCGTTTGGTACATACACCTTCAATTACTCGTGTTTTGGCCTTCGTAATGCTGGGGCCACGTTTCAACGTCTCATGGATGGCATCTTAGGGGACCTCCCTTTCTGTGTATGTTATGTGGACGACATACTTGTGTTCTCCTCCTCAAAAGAGGAACACCTCCGTCACCTGCGCATCGTGCTCGATCGCCTGCAACAAAGCGGCCTTGTAGTCCGGTATGACAAGTGTACCTTTGGTGCCAACGAAGTGTCATTCTTAGGGCACCGCATCACTCCTGAAGGAGTCCATTCCCTCCCTGAGAAGGTAGCAGCCATTCAGAACTCCCCGCGCCCTCGACCGTCAAAGCTCTGCAGGAGTTCTTGGGCATGATCAACTATTATCACCGTTTTCTGCTAGCCATTGCCGCCACTCTTGCTCCCCTCTACGCCTCCCGCAAGGGCAAGCCAAAGGACCTGAAGTGGGGTCCCCTTCAAGAAGCAGCCTTTTGTAATGCAAAGAAGGCCCTATCAACTGCTGCGGCTCTCACTTTTCCTATCCCACATGCCCCTCTCCTTCTCTCCACCAATGCCAGCGACGTCGCTATTGGTGCAGTACTCGAGCAGGTGGTCAACGGCTCGCCCTGCTCATTGGCCTTCTTCAGCAGAAAACTGTCCAAGGCAGAATCGGGTTATTCTACCTTCGATCGAGAACTGCTGGCGGTGCACTTGGCTGTTTGTCACTTTCGTCATTTCTTAGAAGGTTCGCCCTTCGTCATTCGCACAGACCACATGCCTCAGGTGTATGCCTTTACTCGACAGTCCGATGCCTGGTCCGCCCGGCAACGCCAACATCTCTCCGCCGTGGCTGAATACAATTGCACTCTTCAATACGTCCCTGGGAAAATGAATCCCGTTGTGGCGGGATGTTACAAAAACAACCCCCACACCCTTGAATCACTCTAGCTGACAAATGTCTCCACAAAACAAACTTTCCCCATACGTTATCTAAAACCAGACTCTTAGACATAAGGACAAAAAACTAAACAAAACATAACCTTAAAACTATATTTATTAAAATTAGAATACTTATCACAAACCATCCACAACCAAAATATTCACTTAACACTAATTATAAACTTGAACACTGAAAAAAACTTAATACCATTCAAATAAACCAACCAAAAACAACACCTAACAAAACTTAAAATTAAATTAACCACAACCTTAACTTCAAATCACCAAACATATATAATGCGTGTGTTCACTAACACTCCGCAAGATACGTAAAAAAACACTTCGTAGTCATTCACTAAGCCAACTGTCTTTAATGGCACAACTACTACTATCACAGCTTTAATATATTAAACTGCGTGACAATTTGCCACAACTGCCTCGCTGATTTTGTAAGCAGTAATCATCATCCTTATCATCATCATCATCATCATCATCAATCCATAAAGCAGTCCAAGCAAATCGTAATACAGGCCAGGTCGTCAACAATAAATCCAGTTTCTAAAGAGCAGTCTTGATACAAAATTAATCACAGGCCAGGTCATCAACTATATATCAGCATTCGGGAAATAACTCTCCAAAGGAGTTAGCCTCACCAAAGGAGGAATTACGGCCTGCCAATATGAAAAAGAAAAACACTTATGAACACTCCTAACTAACTGAACTATCGCACTATAATCAAAGATAAATAATAAATTGTTCCTATCATTCACAATCACGACAAGCAAAGATAAACAAAACTGTACTTACTCAGAATATAAATAATCACTTCCTTGCTGGTAATAAAGAATAATAGTAAATCCAGCAATCACACACACAACCGCCTCTATCAGCAGTCAATCAAAAAAAGCATTCGCTCCGAAACATTCACCACTGTCGTAACCTAACTAAAACATAAACAAACAATCTCATTTGTACCAACAGTCTTTCTCACCACAAACGACCGATACACTAACTACTTTCGCTCACTAACACAATCTCTCTCTCTCTCTCTCTCTCTCTCTCTCTCTCTCTCTCTCTCTCTCTCTCTCTCTCTCTCTCTCTCTCTCTCTCTCTCTCAGGATTTGGCAAAACAAAAATTAAAATAAAGCAAAAATAAATACTCCACATTCCTCCCCCCTTACTTTGCCAAATCCTTCTCACACAACACTTACATTATTTTTTTCATAACCCAGTCGCAGTCGGGAACGGGACCTCTACTCCGAGTAACTGGGCCCCCATATACTCTCTCATTCACTTCTTCCTTATCACAATCATTCGCTACATTAACACTATTCTTATCTAAATCCCTATCATCTAATATATCATGTACAATCCCATCTACCTCGTTCTCGTTTGGCCCTATAATTACACTCATTTCTGTAAACAGTTCATCCATTTCATCAAAAACATTCTCAACTTTAGCAAAAGATTCATTTATGCTACTAGTCATTCTCCTGTCTCTCATTCTTGCGTTATTCATTTTTTCTTTTACATCATCTAACGAAAAGCCACACACACTATAAGTATCATTCATACTCAGCCACGTTTCATCTGTATTAATACATTTATCCTCCACACTCACTTGTACATTTACACCCTTGTCATACTTATTCGTATTCTTACCTATACCTATAAATTTCCCTTGCACTTTCTCCTCACTTAAAACTTTCAAACGCCTCTTTTTCCTATATTCAACTAACACTAATTGTTTATTTTCCAGCCCTAACTTCTCATGCATACTAGATTCATACTTGCTCATTTCCAACCAATTATTCATCCCATTCTCACAAACATTAATCCTACTCCTTCCACACACACAGGAGGACTCACCCAGCTGAACCCTCTCACACTCTAGTTTCCCGAACATCCTGGCTGACTTAATCCCTTCTTCCTACATACTCTAGCTACATGCCCATCTGCACCACATTCACTTGCACATTCTAGCATAATGACCATCCTTACCACAATTACCACAAATCACATTCATACGATTACTACGACATCCACTCGCTATGTGCCCAGTCATACCACACCGATAACATTTTACCCCTTTCTCTTTCTTGCACTCGCTAATTCTATGCCCTACCTCACCACATCCAAAACAAGCACCTAGAGCCCATCTACATTCATTCTTCTTATGACCAACTTTCCCACACCTATAACACTTTTCATCACGGACACGGCTATCTGACATATCTCGATGTGCATTCACACTCCTATCCCCATTGCGCCAATTACCCTGCCTAAATCCTTCATTTGTCCTTACAGGTATTCCCACATTACTCGCCCTAACACTCCTATCTACTACATTATCAGCTACCCTCATTGGTCCTCTCAAAATTGCATCCTTATAACTACCAAATTCTATTACACTTTCTTCCATTCCAGTTCTTACACTCACAGATTTACTTTCTTTCATGCACCTATCTAACTCATAATCCTCAACTATCTCTAGTATATCATCCCATGTCAATCTCTCTTGCTTCCACCTCATTTTCTCCTTGCGTTTCAAATGAATAAACTCAGCAACATTCTCAGATACAGTAGCCAAAAACTTCCTCATTAACTCCCTATTCTCATTTATACCTTTATCCCCATACTTCTTCCTAGCTAAAGTTTCCAACCTACATACATACATCGATATCGCTTCTCCTGCATTCATCCGTGCTTCATCAAAATCATTCTTACGCTTATACTTAACACTCCCTTTCATACGTTTTACCTGCTCAATTATTCTCTTTTTCACACTTTCATAATCAACGTCCCCTACACTCATTATCACTCCATACATCGTCAACAAATACCCAGTCAAATATTCTCCTAACTCCCTAGCCCAAACTCTTTTACTATCACCATACTTATCCTGACAATACCTCTCATACTCCTTGAAAAAATCATATACATCCCTACTGCTATACTCATTGAACCTTTCACACCGAGGTACCTCTCTCATAAACACAGTCTTACACACATCACGTTCATTCTCACTGCTATCATCACTGTCTACCCCCTTGTTACCTTCTTCCTCATTTGAATATAATGAATCCAATTCCACACTTAAATTCCTATCCTTAACCATTCCCTTCTTACCCTTTTTCTTACTTACCACTTTCACCCATTCACGATCGTCCTTGCTATCAGCCTGATACTTTTTCTTCTCTTTCTTCACATTACTTTTACCTTTCCTTTCATCTTTCCTCTCACCTTTCTGTTCATCCTTACTATGCCTAATTCCCTTATCTTCAATATCACCATCACTATTACTACTATCACTATCACTTCCTTTCCCATTATCACCTACCTTAACCTTCTCTTCCACTACCAACCCATTACCCGAAGCTGAGGACACTCCTCCGACTGCACCTTCACCCATTATAGTTTTCATCATCCCCATGACTTGCCCCATCATATCTTCCATTCGTTCCTCCATTCGTTCTTCATTCTGTTTCATCCTCATCTCAACACATTCTTCCACTCTCTCTACTGTCCCCTTTAACTCCCTAAGCTCCTTCTGCATCGCCGCATTCTCCCAGTTCAACCTCTCATTCTCTATTAGCAACCTCTCCTCACACTCCTTACTCAGCCGCAATTCCTCCTTCAAAACCTTTACCTGTTCTTTCATTTTTTTCAGTCTTAATTCTAAATTCGTATCCTATCAGTCCTTCGTCAAAGAGTCCAGCTATCAGTCCCGCCTTAGCAGTCCCTGTTCGGGCGCAAAAATAATGTGGCGGGATGTTACAAAAACAACCCCCACACCCTTGAATCACTCTAGCTGACAAATGTCTCCACAAAACAAACTTTCCCCTTACGTTATCTAAAACCAGACTCTTAGACATAAGGACAAAAAACTAAACAAAACATAACCTTAAAACTATATTTATTAAAATTAGAATACTTATCACAAACCATCCACAACCAAAATAATCACTTAACACTAATTATAAACTTGAACACTGAAAAAAACTTAATACCATTCAAATAAACCAACCAAAAACAACACCTAACAAAACTTAAAATTAAATTAACCACAACCTTAACTTCAAATCACCAAACATATATATTGCGTGTGTTCACTAACACTCCGCAGGATACGTAAAAAACACTTCGTAGTCATTCACTAAGCCAACTGTCTTTAATGGCACAACTACTACTATCACAGCTTTAATATATTAAACTGCGTGACAATTTGCCACAACTGCCTCGCTGATTTTGTAAGCAGTAATCATCATCCTTATCATCATCATCATCATCATCATCAATCCATAAAGCAGTCCAAGCAAATCGTAATACAGGCCAGGTCGTCAACAATAAATCCAGTTTCTAAAGAGCAGTCTTGATACAAAATTAATCACAGGCCAGGTCATCAACTATATATCAGCATTCGGGAAATAACTCTCCAAAGGAGTTAGCCTCACCAAAGGAGGAATTACGGCCTGCCAATATGAAAAAGAAAAACACTTATGAACACTCCTAACTAACTGAACTATCGCACTATAATCAAAGATAAATAATAAATTGTTCCTATCATTCACAATCACGACAAGCAAAGATAAACAAAACTGTACTTACTCAGAATATAAATAATCACTTCCTTGCTGGTAATAAAGAATAATAGTAAATCCAGCAATCACACACACAACCGCCTCTATCAGCAGTCAATCAAAAAAAGCATTCGCTCCGAAACATTCACCACTGTCGTAACCTAACTAAAACATAAACAAACAATCTCATTTGTACCAACAGTCTTTCTCACCACAAACGACCGATACACTAACTACTTTCGCTCACTAACACAATCTCTCTCTCTCTCTCTCTCTCTCTCTCTCTCTCTCTCTCTCTCTCTCTCTCTCTCTCTCTCTCTCTCTCAGGATTTGGCAAAACAAAAATTAAAATAAAGCAAAAATAAATACTCCACATTCCTCCCCCCTTACTTTGCCAAATCCTTCTCACACAACACTTACATTATTTTTTTCATAACCCAGTCGCAGTCGGGAACGGGACCTCTACTCCGAGTAACTGGGCCCCCATATACTCTCTTATTCACTTCTTCCTTATCACAATCATTCGCTACATTAACACTATTCTTATCTAAATCCCTATCATCTAATATATCATGTACAATCCCATCTACCTCGTTCTCGTTTGGCCCTATAATTACACTCATTTCTGTAAACAGTTCATCCATTTCATCAAAAACATTCTCAACTTTAGCAAAAGATTCATTTATGCTACTAGTCATTCTCCTGTCTCTCATTCTTGCGTTATTCATTTTTTCTTTTACATCATCTAACGAAAAGCCACACACACTATAAGTATCATTCATACTCAGCCACGTTTCATCTGTATTAATACATTTATCCTCCACACTCACTTGTACATTTACACCCTTGTCATACTTATTCGTATTCTTACCTATACCTATAAATTTCCCTTGCACTTTCTCCTCACTTAAAACTTTCAAACGCCTCTTTTTCCTATATTCAACTAACACTAATTGTTTATTTTCCAGCCCTAACTTCTCATGCATACTAGATTCATACTTGCTCATTTCCAACCAATTATTCATCCCATTCTCACAAACATTAATCCTACTCCTTCCACACACACAGGAGGACTCACCCAGCTGAACCCTCTCACACTCTAGTTTCCCGAACATCCTGGCTGACTTAATCCCTTCTTCCTACATACTCTAGCTACATGCCCATCTGCACCACATTCACTTGCACATTCTAGCATAATGACCATCCTTACCACAATTACCACAAATCACATTCATACGATTACTACGACATCCACTCGCTATGTGCCCAGTCATACCACACCGATAACATTTTACCCCTTTCTCTTTCTTGCACTCGCTAATTCTATGCCCTACCTCACCACATCCAAAACAAGCACCTAGAGCCCATCTACATTCATTCTTCTTATGACCAACTTTCCCACACCTATAACACTTTTCATCACGGACACGGCTATCTGACATATCTCGATGTGCATTCACACTCCTATCCCCATTGCGCCAATTACCCTGCCTAAATCCTTCATTTGTCCTTACAGGTATTCCCACATTACTCGCCCTAACACTCCTATCTACTACATTATCAGCTACCCTCATTGGTCCTCTCAAAATTGCATCCTTATAACTACCAAATTCTATTACACTTTCTTCCATTCCAGTTCTTACACTCACAGATTTACTTTCTTTCATGCACCTATCTAACTCATAATCCTCAACTATCTCTAGTATATCATCCCATGTCAATCTCTCTTGCTTCCACCTCATTTTCTCCTTGCGTTTCAAATGAATAAACTCAGCAACATTCTCAGATACAGTAGCCAAAAACTTCCTCATTAACTCCCTATTCTCATTTATACCTTTATCCCCATACTTCTTCCTAGCTAAAGTTTCCAACCTACATACATACATCGATATCGCTTCTCCTGCATTCATCCGTGCTTCATCAAAATCATTCTTACGCTTATACTTAACACTCCCTTTCATACGTTTTACCTGCTCAATTATTCTCTTTTTCACACTTTCATAATCAACGTCCCCTACACTCATTATCACTCCATACATCGTCAACAAATACCCAGTCAAATATTCTCCTAACTCCCTAGCCCAAACTCTTTTACTATCACCATACTTATCCTGACAATACCTCTCATACTCCTTGAAAAAATCATATACATCCCTACTGCTATACTCATTGAACCTTTCACACCGAGGTACCTCTCTCATAAACACAGTCTTACACACATCACGTTCATTCTCACTGCTATCATCACTGTCTACCCCCTTGTTACCTTCTTCCTCATTTGAATATAATGAATCCAATTCCACACTTAAATTCCTATCCTTAACCATTCCCTTCTTACCCTTTTTCTTACTTACCACTTTCACCCATTCACGATCGTCCTTGCTATCAGCCTGATACTTTTTCTTCTCTTTCTTCACATTACTTTTACCTTTCCTTTCATCTTTCCTCTCACCTTTCTGTTCATCCTTACTATGCCTAATTCCCTTATCTTCAATATCACCATCACTATTACTACTATCACTATCACTTCCTTTCCCATTATCACCTACCTTAACCTTCTCTTCCACTACCAACCCATTACCCGAAGCTGAGGACACTCCTCCGACTGCACCTTCACCCATTATAGTTTTCATCATCCCCATGACTTGCCCCATCATATCTTCCATTCGTTTCTCCATTCGTTCTTCATTCTGTTTCATCCTCATCTCAACACATTCTTCCACTCTCTCTACTGTCCCCTTTAACTCCCTAAGCTCCTTCTGCATCGCCGCATTCTCCCAGTTCAACCTCTCATTCTCTATTAGCAACCTCTCCTCACACTCCTTACTCAGCCGCAATTCCTCCTTCAAAACCTTTACCTGTTCTTTCATTTTTTTCAGTCTTAATTCTAAATTCGTATCCTATCAGTCCTTCGTCAAAGAGTCCAGCTATCAGTCCCGCCTCAGCAGTCCCTGTTCGGGCGCCAAAATAATGTGGCGGGATGTTACAAAAACAACCCCCACACCCTTGAATCACTCTAGCTGACAAATGTCTCCACAAAACAAACTTTCCCCTTACGTTATCTAAAACCAGACTCTTAGACATAAGGACAAAAAACTAAACAAAACATAACCTTAAAACTATATTTATTAAAATTAGAATACTTATCACAAACCATCCACAACCAAAATAATCACTTAACACTAATTATAAACTTGAACACTGAAAAAAACTTAATACCATTCAAATAAACCAACCAAAAACAACACCTAACAAAACTTAAAATTAAATTAACCACAACCTTAACTTCAAATTGCCAAACATATATATTGCGTGTGTTCACTAACACTCCGCAAGATACGTAAAAAACACTTCGTAGTCATTCACTAAGCCAACTGTCTTTAATGGCACAACTACTACTATCACAGCTTTAATATATTAAACTGCGTGACAATTTGCCACAACTGCCTCGCTGATTTTGTAAGCAGTAATCATCATCCTTATCATCATCATCATCATCATCATCAATCCATAAAGCAGTCCAAGCAAATCGTAATACAGGCCAGGTCGTCAACAATAAATCCAGTTTCTAAAGAGCAGTCTTGATACAAAATTAATCACAGGCCAGGTCATCAACTATATATCAGCATTCGGGAAATAACTCTCCAAAGGAGTTAGCCTCACCAAAGGAGGAATTACAGCCTGCCAATATGAAAAAGAAAAACACTTATGAACACTCCTAACTAACTGAACTATCGCACTATAATCAAAGATAAATAATAAATTGTTCCTATCATTCACAATCACGACAAGCAAAGATAAACAAAACTGTACTTACTCAGAATATAAATAATCACTTCCTTGCTGGTAATAAAGAATAATAGTAAATCCAGCAATCACACACACAACCGCCTCTATCAGCAGTCAATCAAAAAAAGTATTCGCTCCGAAACATTCACCAATGTCGTAACCTAACTAAAACATAAACAAACAATCTCATTTGTACCAACAGTCTTTCTCACCACAAACGACCGATACACTAACTACTTTCGCTCACTAACACAATCTCTCTCTCTCTCTCTCTCTCTCTCTCTCTCTCTCTCTCTCTCTCTCTCTCTCTCAGGATTTGGCAAAACAAAAATTAAAATAAAGCAAAAATAAATCCTCCACACCGTTGCCGATGTCCTGTCAAGAAACATGTTGGCTGCCGTTCAACTGGGATTGGATTATAACGCCCTGGCTAAAGCCCAACGACAGGATCCAGAATATCAAGCATGTAGGACATCCTGCACATCCCTCCGTTGGGAAGACTTCCCCCTCGAAGACTCCAACACCACCCTCCTCTCTGACGTCAGTAGTGGCAGACCACGACCTTGGATTCCTGCTCCCATGCGCCGACAGGTGTTTGATTTCATTCACGGCTTTTCACATCCCTCGTGCCGTTCTACTGCACAGCTGCTGAAGGCAAAGTTCATTTGGCACGGCATTTCTAAGGATGCTAAGGATTGGGTCCACGCCTGAACTTCTTGCCAAACTTCCAAAGTACATCGACATACGGATTATGGAGTGGGCACCTTTCCTCAACCTCAGCCTTGTTTTGCACACATTCACGTCGCCATTGTAGGCCCCCTACCCACATCACAAGGACATCGTTACCTGTTTACCGTCATCGACCGCTCCACCCGTTGGCCTGAAGCCATTCCCATGGAAACTGCAACGTCCGTCTTATGTACATCTGCCGTACTCTCTGGATGGATTGCAAGATTTGGTATCCCTGAGCATATTACTTCTGACAGGGGAACCACTTTAACCTCTCAATTGTGGACATCATTAGTGAATCTCTACATCAGACAACGGCCTACATCCCCGCTGCCAATGGAATGGTTGAACGTTTTCATCGCACCCTCAAAGCAGTTTTGATGTCCTGCTGTAAGGATTCCAACTGGTTTACTCAGCTTCCCTGGGTCCTCCTGGGACTAAGGACCACTTCTAAAGACGCCCTCGACGTCTCGGCAGCTGAAATGGTGTATGGCGACCCGTTGGTCGTCCCTGCCGAATTTTTTCCTTCTACAACCTCCTCCGATGATCTCCAGCGCATACATCACGTCGTGGGAAAATTTACTCCATGCCGTCAGACTTAAAAGCCCTCAGCGAAGCATCACATACCAACAGACTATCACTCTGCAAAGCACATTCTCCTGCGCAACGACACTACCAAGCCACCGCTAATGCCCCCTTACACGGGCCTTTTCCTTGTGATCCGACGCAGTCCGAAAGCATTCCTACTAAACATTCGTGGCAAAGAAGACTGGGTCTCCATTGATCGTCTAAAACCTGCTTATCTACTGCCAGATGACCCGCCTACAGGTCGCCTCCCTAGATCAGGGCGCCTTATTTAACATGTACAGTATGTCATTTTTAGGGGGGGAGCCATGTACCAACCATGTGTCACACGATCGTACATAAATTATTTTGTATATATTATGCTTGTATCTGCGCTCTTCCCTCGCACTAAAAAGAACCAGAATAAACATGTCTGCGTTTTTCCTCTCTAACATTGCTGTTTCTGTGTGACAACTATGTGTGAACTAAGTGTGAACTTGGGGTTAAGGTTAGGGTTGATTCGGTCAAACTGGAAGTTTCACAACTTTTAGTCCATGGGCTAGAGGACTTTTTTTTTTTTTTTTTTTTTTTTTAGTGGTATCAATCAGAGGTACAAAACGAGACCAAGTTGATCATTTCTACTTTCCAGAAATGTTTGCTGGTCATCTGTATTTTGTAGCTTTCTATCTGAAAATTACATAGGACTCACATAGAGTGTATACTTCTTCGTTGTCTTCATGGTCCTCACTTATGGGAAGTTTTTCTGGTTTCCGTCTTGTGTATTTTGGATAACATGATCTGTGATAGCGTTCTTCAGCAGCTACCAATTCACGTGATGTTATGGTCAAGATTTGTTCATCACTTTTCTTCTGGCTTTTAGGCCGTTTTTAGCTTCTTCTAAGATATTTGGAGTCTTTGTAACAAAAGATGTCGTTTGCAGAATAAGTGCGCGACTTATTGGTCCCAGGATCTCGGGAAGCTCTTTGATGTTGAGAAGTTGACTGTCCGAGATCAACACATTCAGGTTCTAGCTTATACAAAGATTTCCTTTGGGTGAAGTCGTTAAGGCATGCTGTTTCATAGTACATGTTTGGAACTTCTTCTGATTGGGAATCAATTTCAAGTATTGGTCCAAATCTGTTTATCTTAACAGCATTGACAAGTGTGCTCCATGACTCAATACTCTTGGGTTTGGTCAAATTTTTCCGTGGTACATGTTTGTAACACAGTATACAGAGAGCTGTGCCGTCTTTTGTCGCTTTTCTGGAGGTCAAAGTTTTGAATAATAGTCCTCATCGAGAGCCATACTTCTCAGTCAGATGCTTGCAAAGACAGAAAAATAATACTAACTTCATAATTGCCAAAAAAAAAAATGTAAATTTGGTGAATTTTACAATACCACGGCATGCAAAAACTTGAAATCCCTCTAACGCAAAATAGCTACAACGTTCGAATGCCCAGCAAGCATTTTTAGAAATGGGATACCTTACTGGAGTATGGTTGAACTGGCTTTTAATACCTTCAGAAGGTATCTTTCAGCCAGCTAGTCTATGGACTATCTATTAGTAACATTGTGGCCGAAAATATTTTTCAC
>NC_090740.1:37036342-37041342 GCF_036898095.1 Palaemon carinicauda
TGGAATGCAGAATTTATATGAATATTGCCCTTTCTTTGCCTAAACACCAAAGCGGTAGAGTACAGGTTAGGGAGAGCATGAAGACCAACGGAATGTGTAGGAGTGTGAAAGGAGTGAGGGGTATAGGGCAGGTGGTGGGGGTGTTGCTTACTATATCAAAACTAACGCATACCCTTATCTCGTTAAGTTCCAAGAGGGAAATTGTGAATGGTTGGTATAATGACCCACTATCTCTTCTTGAGTGCTGATACTAAAAAAAGAAATCTCCAGTCTAAGCAATTTATCTTGTCTCTAAAAGCACTTTATGAACTACCAAACTCCCTCACCACGCCAATTGAACGGGCTCTCCCTATGCACGCTAATGAAGAGCTTAACAAGCTAACGACTCTCCACAGATTGGTTGTTAGTGAGAGGGGACATGACGAGAGAGAGAGAGAGAGAGAGAGAGAGAGAGAGAGAGAGAGAGAGAGTTTTCATGTTCAACTTTTAGAAGAGTCACTTTCATCATCATAAGAATATACAGTTTGGCACTACGGTTGCTGTTAGCTAGAATAGTCTTCAAAATTATTTGGTGAAACGTAGGCTACTTGACAATTAATTCCGTGACAAGCGAGTGCATGCACAGATATATACAGCGTATGGCAGCTGTCACATATTTTGCACTTGCCTTTTTTTCCCCTTCTAGACATTATGCCAAAAGTAATCCACATATATCGATATGAGTATCCCTGGCGAGTAAATTTATCCAAATGGAATTTTATATGAAGACCAACACAGGCCGTGTCGAATTTAGGTTTTTACTTCATATCAAAATAGATCCATGGTCATGATAGCTCAATAGCAAATGTGTGGCACACCGATAAAGAAATTTTCTTCAATATTATAAATGTCATTTCCATGATTTAATTAATTATCAAGCTATTGGTTCATGACATGGAAGTCAATAATAAAACTTAGCCATGAATTATCATTGTACAGGTAATAGTTGATATGGTTTTACGCTACAGAACCTTTCTAAATAAGTATGTATCGTTGTCAAAAAAATATTTTACTTGATAAGTAAGTGCAGCAAGTCACTGTTGCTAATGTAGTAAAGAGAAGCTGAACTACCTCCCAGTCAACACCACAGGGAATAATTACAAAAATTATCTTACATAAACGTACAAGTTTTTGATAAAAAGAAACAATAAAGATTTAAGGTAGATAATTTTTCTGTATTATGTAGTCAATGAACTAAGTTGTCATTAGCAGTTGAATTATATTTTCTAATTCAAAGCACTCTAAACAAGTTACCTATTTTTGAAGTGTAATTATTTGGTAATCGTCTTTTTGGGTTCCTATAATACTAATTGCTACAAGGACAGTCTTACGTTAGCTGTTCACTATAAATAGGAAATTTTGGTTCAGGAAATAAAAACAAATACAACGCATGTATCAGGCTGTGTGATCCTTTAAAGCATTAACCATTACCAAAAAGTTTACTCATAACCAAAATGATGAAGCTTTTTTTTTTTTTTTTTTTTTTTTTTTTTTGCATTGAATAGCCGTGGGATATTTTTCTTCTTTTTTTAAAGTTAATAGCATCTGTGCTATTAGTAGTGGACAGCCTAAAAATATTAGGGTGTATTATAAAATATTATCTATTTTGATCTTTTATCAATTTTATCATCATTGTCATTACTTTTAACTTTATTGAAATGTAGGTAAAAGAGTGGCATTTATTGCCAAGTATAATCATTAAGTGAAGAAAGAGAGCACCTTCCATACACTATATCGAAAAGAAAATATAAATTATAAATTATAATATGCAGAACCTAACTTTATCTTGTATTGAAATTTTTCTTTCGTTAATAGAAGGACGGAGACGGTACATTTCATTTCGAGACTGCTTCTGATTCTAGTCTGAACTTTGAAAATTCCAGAGATTAGGAGGGGGTATCTGCAGGAAAATTGAATAGAAAGATTTACTATGGGTCAATTAATTGCTTTAAAATTATAATTCACACACTAGTAGTAATACATAAGAGAAAGCCGTCTTTTTATGTCTGATGGACCTTGTACTAGGAACATCAACATGTAATCCTTTTATCCTATTGTCGAAATTTACTGAGCTTTTAGAAGCTAAGCAATTAGTATGCATTTGGTAATTTATTGTATATAAGGATTTGATAGCTTTAAACTAACGAAATCTTGAATATTCAGAGAATATAACATAAGGAATACTGTCACTACAAGGATTTGCTGATTTGATATATGTCGCGAGGTTCTGAATTCATAAATTGAAGAATAAAGAAAAATAAAGGACCAAAGACTTCATCTTCAAACAGGAGAACAGTTAATATTTTGGAATTTGATTAGCCGGTAGTTGGAAAGAATGGGAATAAGGATTGGAAAAGAGATTTTAAATGTTTAAACATTTTATATGGAGGAAATAAAGTAAGTAAACACAATATCACAGGTCACGTGCACAAAGATTACATGAATAAATAAGAGCTATATTAAACAAATAAAAGCAGGAAAGCAGCAAGATGAATAATTTTCACTTGCATATTCTAAACTTTAGTCATACATTTACAACGGCAGAATATTGAATTAGCAATTACGAGCACTTTGAAATACACAAGGGAGGCTGACGGCGCGTGAAGAGTTCGTAATAAAGGAAGAGCGCTTCGAGAATTTCGAAAAGAAAAAGCGTTGATGAAGCGAGTACGAGGGAGGAAGCTTCAAAGGCCGGATATGAGGAATGGAATAACTGGGTTTAAAAGGGAGGGGTCTCGCATTACGACTCCGCCAAAGGCTGAGGGTCCCTTGATAAGAAGTTCCGGCTAAGAAGTTACGCTGATGAAGGGACGAAGGGATTGTAGTTTATTCTCTGCGGAATGGGTAATGTCAACCTTATTTATGTCATTAGGATTAATAAATATTGAAGTAATATGATTCAATAGATCTGACTGGGAAAAAAGAAAAAAAAAAACCTTGTTTTGGTAAAACCGACAAAAGTTAATTGGTTGAAAGTTCAGGAATGTAGTTAGTTATGTCGATAGTTAGATGCCAGCAGAGGTATCCGTGTAAAATCGTTGCACTATGAATTGGTACTATATGGCACTGAGCTTGGGCCTGTGAGGTCATTCAGCTTCTCTTAGAGGTACCCTTGTGATGAAACCCCAGAATTAAACTTTGAGGTATAATTTAGAAGAGGTTGGCCAGCAAGATGGAACAAAGGAAGCAAAAATGGTGATAAGTGGGAAGATGTAAATAACAACTAGGAATATTTCAAAGACCCTTAAATAATGCCTACAGTGTACCCCGGTAGATGAACATATGGCACTAACACACTACGGGGAGCGCATCATGGACAGATTTAATACAAAGTAGAAAAAAACAGTGCCAAATCCCTTAAACATCCAACAAAAACTACTTTAATCAGATGTCAGGAGTTTTGAAAAAAAAAAAAAAAAAAAAAAAAAAAAGAGCAGGTATGTTTATCGATGAGAAATTTCTCATTGGTTCCTACAGAGGATTACCAATAGAAATGCGCACATATTGACTTAAAATTACATTTGAATCCCTTGTTATATTTTGCACACTACAGATTTCGTTCGCGACGTAAGAAATATTTCAAAGTTTGGTTCAGTCTACGAGGAGACTAAAGCTTGATACGAAAATTAATCAAGTTAAGTATTAAATAATCTTCTGTAATTGTTGTAGAAATTAAAATAATAAATGAAGAAACGTCTTTCTTAGGTGTTGCCACAATAAAAAATAAAAACGAAATCACTGACAAAACTCCATGCTCTTTGGCTATGACCTCACACGTGAAAGGGAAAATTCATCTGACGCTGGTTATCAAATAGAAAGCAGGCCAACGAACTGCACTATATCTCTAAAATCATTGAAAGGCAACATCTATGTGGAGAGAGAGAGAGAGAGAGAGAGAGAGAGAGAGAGAGAGAGAGAGATTTGCTGAATTTGTTGACTATTTGGCTTAGGCCTAATCCGGGAAATTAACCCCAGCTTATTCTACCCAAATATATACTTACTCTGTTTGTAGTTCTGTTTATCATATATATTCAAAATATTTACAAAATATCCATCTAATACATGAATAATATAATTAATAAAAGTTTCATCGACCACTCTGGATTAGGCCTACAGGAATTTACGCAACCGCAATTGTATTACTTGCAAAGACTGCTATAGCACACTTTCATATCCTTATGTTTTCTCATATTGATTATATGAATGCATATAAATGCTGTTTAGTAAAATCCATTAATTTAGTGACATATTGCTGTGGTGTCGTAGTAAAATAAAAATTCAAATTGGAAACAACCCCTTTCGAAAATGAAAGATCACGATACCAACGATATCCCTGATATGATTTTTATTAGTAAGAAATTCTATTTCTCAACTGTAATTTTTTTTTTATTAGAAATTATGAGCAAAATTAGGTTTGGTTATAGGCTTGAGTAGGATATGAAACCTATTGAAATGACCATAGTTGCAATAACAACGGAAAAATAAAACAATATATTCAACACGTATCAATATTGGTTGTCCGTTTATGATTGACTGCATCGATAATTTATTTGATTTACCGGGACAGATCTGTTATCCCGGGTGCGTTGCGTCCTTGTCCTATTTCATGTATTATCTTTCCTTGATGAATTCATTTAACTCCAAACATGTGAACGTTGCCATTCTCGATATATTTTCTATGTTAAAAATTTACTAAAATCTGCTTTATTAAATAAATTCATTTACGATACTGTTGAAAAGTATATGTTGAAAAGTTATATTTATGGTTGAGGTACATAAAGAAAACATGACTAAAACAGCAGATACTGGTCGTACGTTTCCTGGTGCCTTATCCATTTCACTCTCAAAAATGGATTCATCATCTCCTACTACTCTATCTACGAAAAGGGCCTCGGATAGATTTAACCAGTCATATATATCTTGGGCCTTTAAAGGAATACTTCTTTATCCATCGTCTCCTA
>NC_090740.1:37046342-37058842 GCF_036898095.1 Palaemon carinicauda
AAAAAAAAAAAAAAAAAAAACACCTCGGCAATATATAGCCCCTTTTGGCCCAAAACGTTCATTTAGGTGACGCCGTTCCTACGGGAAATCGTTTGCAAAGTTGAGTTTAGTAGGGAGATGTGCATTCTTGGTTGAAATTTAAAACTTAATGTTATGGCTTAAGTTCAGCTCGTAAGCAGTGTCTGTGCGCCTGCGCGTCAGTGTGAGTGTAAGTGTGTATGTACGTTTGTAGTTTGGTCCTTAGCCAGAGCCAGAACGTCTCCCAAAATCTTCTTTAACTCTAAACTTTTCGCACTTCTTCTCCGATGCTTCAAGGAGTTTGCTGATGAAGGTGTCCCCTATGCACCCCGGCCCAGCCCCGCATAGCCCCTCTTGCTTTTTCTTGTCTTCTTGTCTTGGATGCCAACATTTGTCACTCTCTCTGGAACGACACCGGGTTCCAAACATAATGGTAGTAATATTCTAGGCTTCATTAGTTTACAAGTCATAATTTTATTATCCTCTTATGTACACTTGTTTATGTAAGATTTTAATGAATACCCATGTTATCGCGTTGAATAACTTATTATTGCGATCTTATGGTTTTTAAGAACAATTTAGATCCCATCATCGAATTGATTCATCAAGTACATTTATCACTGGTTTTATCGATTTGAATTCTTTAAAGGTTTCTTTTCAATTTATATTCTACTAATATTTCAACAAACTCATGAACAAGTTCGTCTCTGTCGGTTGTTATCAACTTCTGAATAAATAGAATTTTAGAGAAATCTAATCTTTCTAGAACAAAATTGCATTTGGTCTATGTTAATGTGAATAATAATATCCCAATAATGCACTCTGGTATTCTCTTATATATATATATATATATATATATATATATATATATATATATATATATATATATATATATATATATATATATATATATTGTATAACTTTGTATAAAGAAATACTTACAAAAATATGGTGGGCGGGGAAATTTTCTTTTAATTTCTAATTAAACTCAAATGAAAGCTAACATTGGCAGTCTTTCCAAGTACCTCTTACGACATCAAGTTTCTATTACTGTAATGGTGCCAGATAACTATAAATATATAAGAGAAAATTACATCCTCCCAGATACTCAATCAAATGTAGGCGATTAACCAAAGCTCTACCGCACGCCTCACTTCACATCTCGCGGATCATCCAGCTAACAAATTATCAGCGGTACCAGCTATCCTCCGGCAATACGTATGGAAAGTTGGAAACCAGTTACCACGGCAATACGTATGGAAACCAGTTACCACGGGAAAGCTTACCAAACGTCAACATTAAGCATGCTTGGAAAAAAAGAGCTCTTTAGCACGACTCAGTAAATTTGATTGAAACTCCACGTACTTTTGGTTTTATTTTGTTCTCCTACACCTTACAACACTTACGCATTTGAAATTAGATGTTGAAATTCACATTGAATATATGGCTTACAAGCGGTTTTTCCTTCAGGTTAAGAAGATTGTCTTGCCTTACTCATGATAATGTTTCTTTGCACCAGTTGGACCTAGCGTTGTATGTTACCTTTAAAATAAATAATGTATCCATATGACCATTTACTTTAGGTATCATTCAAATTGTTTCACTAACTTCACGTTCACCATCTAATTCTTTTAGCATTTATCTTACAATCTCTCTCATTTACTATTATACTCCTACATTTCTATAGATTCTTAATTATATTTTTGTTTGTTCAGGCTATTGCTTATAGTCCAGTTTATCGTTGGTAGATTTCTATCAACTTTATAGATAGATACCCTTTTTATATCAGCAGGCTAGCAATATACTGTAATTAGTTTTTTTTTTATTTGAATAAGCCCCTTCGTAATAGAGAATTTGATTGGAGATTCCAAACGTCTTGATTTGACTCATTCGAGGGGCATACAATATCAACGTACTTAATATAGTTTAAATATACGTGCAGCAAGCAACGTTCTTACGTACAAAGAGAAACGCCCTATCTATTTTTTTTTTTTTATTATTATTCTTTTTACGTAGCGCATAGTAACTACCGTAATACTCTAGCCAAATTAAACAAGGGCCGTTAAGTGTAACACACTAACTTCAATTCTTTTTTTTTTTCTTCTTCTTTTTTAGTGCTATTATTACATTATAACTTTTTATGGTAGTCAGCAATATTAAAAAAAAAAAAACACTGTATGTATATATAGAATTGTCACCTTTATGTGATCCCTTGGGGGCTTGATAGATACCTATGCTGTCACTGAATAAAACTCGTTTTTCGTGAACTCTCCTTCTGGTCATGCCTCTTTCTGGCTCATCGCATTGTAGAGCTATGGAGTGCTTCGAACACTAAGCCCGTCTTACAGCTCACAGCTACATCTGCTATATCCTCCAACAATGCCCACCACCGTCTCTGATTCATCTGCTCATGCTGCCACAGTAACACTCACGGCCTTCGTTAGTAGAGATGCATTTGTCTGGTTTCAGCCCACCAAGGTTAAGTTCCGTATATGGGGCGTGACCTGCACATGTAGCAGAGACGACTATATCCTTAGCTGTGATCCCCATGACATCTTCCCAGGTATCTCTAATTGGCATTATGAGCAAAGGGAAGTAAAGGGCTGCCCCAAGCAGTGAAAACCCTCAAATTTTCACCATCTGCTTCCTGGGCAACCAAAAGTTTTCAGCTCTTTTAACAAGTGTTGAGGGGTCAAAAGGCGTCTGTGGCACTCGGAGGAAGGATCAGTATTGTTTGCCTATAGCCTGTTGCTGATTGTTCTCCTCACAAAATGAATTTACTTTATGGCCAAAACCTGCCGGAACCTGTGCGAGAATCCCTTCCCAGTTCGACACCATGCCCGGGAAGGACCTGACCCCTATGGACAGCTATTTCCCCACTGACTAGAATTCCATTAAAACTCTCATCAAGATGAAGGGAACAACCATACATTGATGACGGAAGATGATGTAAATCCCCTTGTGGGATTGAAGGCATCTTAACATGCAGACAAAACCAGATATTTACTACCACCCGCAACAATACGACATAACCATCTACCTTCACAAAGCTAGAGTATTTTTAACTCTTCATTACTGAAGGGATATTCATCAGGTGCCTATAAACCCAAAAGTCTTCTTCAAGACCACCATCCTCACTCCTCTGGGTACATATACTTTCAATTACTCCTTCTTTGGCCTTTGTAATGTAGGGGTACATTTCAATGACTCATGGGTGGCATCTCAGGGAACCTTCCCTCCTGTGTATGATCCATATATCAAATAATAATATTCTCCCTATCCATGGGAGGCCACCTATGTTACCTAAAAATTGCCCTTGACTGCCTGAATTAGAAAAGCGCTGTACACGGGCACAATAAGTGTACCTTTGCTCCAAGGAAGTGACATTCTTGGGTCATTATATTACTCCTTAGAGCATTCACATCCTTCCTGAGATGGTATCAGAAATAAAAAATTTCCCCATGTCATCGACCATCAAAGTACTACACGAGTTCTTGGGCATGGTGATCTATTATCACTGGTCCTTGCCAGCCATCGTTGTCACTCTTGGCCTCCTTTATGACTCCCTCAAGAGCAAATCTAAAAACCTGAAGTAGTGCCCCCTTCTGGAGGCAGCCTTCTCCAGCACAAAGAAAACACTATTAAGTGCTACTGTTCTCACATTTCCTCAATCAACTGCACCTTTCTCACTTTCTATCGAATGCATTAACATTAATGTAAGGGTGGTACTCAAAAAGATAATCAATAGTTTGCTGCAGCCAGTGACCTTCTTCTGTAAGAAACTTTCCAAGGCTGAATTTAGCTCCTCTACTTATGATAAAAAAAAATATTAGCAGTTTATTTGACTGTCTTTCACTTCTTAAAGGGCACATACTTCATCATTTGCACGGACCGTATGTCACTTTTGCATGCCTTCACATCGATTTTCTGATGCATTGGCCGGCTATGAAAATCATCATGCATCTGCTATTTCTGAATACAACTGTACCATTTAATACATCCTTGGAAAACTGAATCCTGTCACCGACATCGTCTCCAGAAAAAAACTAGCCTTCATTTTCCTAGGAATGGATTACAAGGCATTAGCAAAAGGACCCCGAATACCAAACCTGCAGGACATCCTTCAGGTTTTTTTTATTTGTAAGACACCACCATTGATGAATGAAATGCCACCGTTGTCTGTGACGTTGGCACTTTTAAGCCCCATCTCTGGAGGCCTTCATGGTCTCTCACACCCCTTGCACCGATATACTTCACCACAACTGAAGTCCATGTTCATATGGTATGGCATTAGGAAAGATGCCTACGATTTGGTTATTGTCTGCTCTTCCCACCAACTTCAAAAGTGGATTTGGGTTTGGCCACTTTTATTCAATTTCAGTGTCGAGGTTGGACACCATTACTTTTCCAAAGTTATCAGTTGGTACACTAAATCATCCCAAGCCATTTGCATACAGCATGCAACCTCCGACTCATGTACTGCTGCCTTAGCTTGCAGATGTTGAGGAAAGCTCAGGATCCCAGATGGTATATACTTTCCGAAAGGGGTACCATTTTCCCATTCTATTTGTCGTCATCATTAAGGCATCTTCTCCGAATCACTTTACATCAGGCTACAGTTTTTAACTCTGCAGCCAACAGAATTTTGGAACATCTTTCAAAGCAGCTTTGATATCCCGCCTTAATAACTGCTACTGGTTTTCAGAACTTCCCTGGGTCCTCCTCCAACAGAGGACGCTTCCAAGGACACCACAAAGTCTTTGTTAGTGAAATAGTATGTGGCGACCCGATTAAATCAGCAACTACATCCCACTAGTAGAAAATATATCATTTACACTCAGATTTTCAAGCTCCCAGCGAAGCAGCACATACCGAAACACTTACACAATATAACGCAATAACAATCGCGGATACCCCAACAATCGAAGATCACCACTGACCAACTGAAACCTGCATATCTTTTGTAAGATGATCCTTTATCACCAAATGGTCGTCTTGTTTCATATACATATCTAAATCACGGAGTGGGGGTGTAGACATGTAATGAACATGCAAAAAACAACGCACTTACAAATAATGAAGAATGATATCTGTACATTTTGTACTATGTCGCACACAAAGTAACTGCCATATGACTCGTTGAATGTAACATGCTCATACTAAATGTATTTTCATTTCTGTTATTATATTGTTACTATTTGGTCAATGTCAACGCCACTAACAACAGTCATTGAACCTACATATGCAATTGTCACCCTTATTTAATTGGGGGACTATAAATGTTTGTGTTGTCAACAAATAAAGTGAATTGTTATGGAACTCGCCGTTTCGTCAGGTCTCTTTCACTCCCATAACAAAAGACATGCTTTGCTTCTTAGCTAATAAGCCTTTATTACCACACAAAAGGGAATTGGCTATAGAAATCACCTGCCAGAGGACTCTTAATTAAAGGCAAGTGAGCATTTATGTAATGCTTTTGTATTGCATAATTATTGTCATATAATATGAGAAATAAAGATGTAACCCATGTACAGTATACTGAATTTGAAATGAAGATAACGAGGACGTAAATTAGCTAATGAAATTGAAGTATTATGTCAAAGTTAATCACTGCTAGATAATATTAGCATTGAATACGACGTAACACCAGCATTTCACTCTTCGTTTATATTCTACTGTAGTGGTTTTCCTCGGGAACTGATAAAAGAAATTAAAGTAAATTGGGCATATGATTCTATACCAGTTGCTAGAAAATATAAGCTATTAGAAATATTGATGAAGATTCTATAATTTCAATAATCGTTTTAGCAATAAATTCCACCTTTATTATTATTATTATTATTATTATTATTACTATCCAAGCTACAATCCTAGTTGGAAAAGCAAGATGCTATAAGCCCAGGGGCTCCAACAGGGAAAAATAGCCCAGTGAGGAAAGGAAATAAGGAAATAAATAAATGAAGAGATCAAATTAACAATAAATCATTCTAAAATAACTAACAACGTCAAAACAGACTTGTCCTATATAAACAATTAACAACATCAAAAACAAATATGTCATAAATAAACTATAAAAAGACTCATGTCAGCCTGGTCAACAAAAAAGCATTTGCTCCAACTTTGAACTTTTGAAGTTCTACTGATTCAACCACCCGATTAGGAAGATCATTCCACAACTTGGTAACAGCTGGAATAAAACTTCTAGAGTACTACGTAGTATTGAGCCTCGTGATGGAGAAGGCCTGGCTATTAGAATTAACTGCCTGCCTAGTATTACAAACAGGATAGAATTGCCCAGGGAGATCTGAATGTAAAGGATGGTCAGAGTTATGAAAAATCTTATGCAATATGCATGATGAACTAATTGAACGACGGTGCCAGAGATTAATATCTAGATCAGGAATAAGAAATTTAATAGACCGTAAGTTTCTGTCCAACAAATTAAGATGAGAATCAGCAGCTAAAGACCAGACAGGAGAACAATACTCAAAACAAGGTAGAATGAAAGAATTAAAACACTTCTTCAGAATAGATTGATCACCGAAAATCTTGAAAGACTTTCTCAATAAGCCTATTTTTTGTGCAATTGAAGAAGACACAGACCTTATATGTTTCTCAAAAGTAAATTTACTGTCGAGAATCACACCTAAAATTTTGAAAGAGTCATATATATTTAAAGAAACATTATCAATGCTGAGATCCGGATGTTGAGGAGCCACTGTCCTTGACCTACTTACAATCATACTTTGAGTTTTGTTAGGATTCAACTTCATACCCCATAATTTGCACCATGCACTAATTCTAGCTAAATGTCTATTAAGGGATTCACCAACCCTAGATCTACATTCAGGGGATGGAATTGATGCAAAGAGAGTAGCATTATCTGCATATGCAACAAGCTTATTTTCTAGGCCAAACCGCATGTCATGTGTATATAGTATGAAAAGTAATGGACCAAGAACACTACCCTGTGGAACACCGGATATCACATTCCTATTATCACTATGGTGCCCATCAACAATAACTCTTTGAGATCTATTACTTAAAAAATCAATAATAATGCTAAGAAACAACCCACCCACTCCCAACTGTTTCAGTTTGGAAACAAGTGCCTCATGATTAACACGGTCAAAGGCAGCACTAAAATCAAGGCCAATCATACGAACTTCCCGACCACAATCAAGGGATTTCTGTACAGCATTGGAGATTGTGAGAAGGGCATCACATGCTCCAAGGCCTTCACGAAAACCAAATTGCAAACTAGGGAGTAGATGATTACCTTCAGCAAACCTATTAGGACGTTTTGCCAGAAGACGTTCAAAAACTTTAGATAATATGGGAGTTATGGAAATTAGTGTTCATGTACTGGTGTGTGTGTGTGGTTGTGTTTGAGAGAGAGAGAGAGAGAGAGAGAGAGAGAGAGAGAGAGAGAGAGAGAGAGAGAGAGAGAGAGAGAGACTATAGGGATCATCCCTACCTAGCATACTAGTACACGGGACTTCGTGACTCGCTCAAGCTCGAAAGTTACCTCCACCAAGAAGGTTTTATTTTCGAGTTGGTTTATTTACTTATTTGTCTGTGCCTGTGGACAGGATTTTGTGCATACTAATCGACCTATTATGACGAAATTTTCAAAGCACATAGATCTTACTTCACGAATGCCCACTTTAAATTTTAGAGATGATTCGGATCCCGATTCTAGATCAAGAATTGCCTTTTTTTTTTGCCATTTTAAAGATAACGTTAAAACGAACCAACAAATCTTTACGAAATTCTTACCTCAGATAGATCTTAGGCCATGGACAACTCCAGTAACTTTTGGAGATGATCCAGTACCAGATCAGGATTCTAGATCCAGATTTTCCTTTATGACTATTTTAAAGATTACGTCAAAACAAAATGGCACATTGGATTTTCATCAAATTTTCATAATAGATAGATATTATGCATATGATAAACCATGAAACTTTGATGTGATACGGATCAGGACTATAATTCTGGTTCATGATTTCCCTTTACACCATCTACTGTACAGTCAGCATATGAAAAAAAATAGAGGGGATATATGTAGACTTTAGTTAAATGTTGGCAATATTCATTGGCTGAGGTCTAAAATCTATGATTGCTCTTGTTTATATTAGTTTCTGCAACTTCACCATCCCTATCACCCAGGGGTGGGGGATTTGGGTAAGCTTATAAGTCTTGCTGCTGAGTCATCAACAGCCATTGCCTGGCTTTTTCTGGTCCTTGTTTCACATTATTCTATCTTGTTTCTCTCTCTCTTGATATTGTGAAGTTTTTTATAGTTTATATAAGAGAGATTTATTTTAATGTTACTGTTTTTAGAATTCTTTGGAAGTTTATTTCTTTATTTCCTTTCCTCACTGGGCAATTTTTCCTGTTGGAGCCCTTGGGCTAATAGCAACTTGCTTTTCCAACTAGGGTTGTAGCTCAGCAAGTAGTAATAGTAATAATAATGGAGTTCGGGTACTGATTATATATGCATTTGATCAGTTTTTTTTTTCCTAAAACATTTGTTTTTCTCTCTCAATTTTTTCTATACCAAGAAAGAAACGATGTTAAATATTAAGCGTAAATTAAACATTCACGCACACACGTATACATATATACACACACACACACACATATATATATATATATATATATATATATATATATATATATATATATATATATAAATATATATATATATATATATATATATATATATATATATATATACATATATATATATATATATATATATATATATATATATATATATATATATATATATATATATATATACACACACACACACACATATATATATATATATATATATATATATATATATATATATATATATATATATATATATATACTCAAAAAGTCTATGAATTATGTTTGTAGGATAAGGTTTGTGAATAAATAAGAAAAATCCTCGATACTTAACAAGAGTCATTCGAATGAAGTTCAAGGCATTCCCAACAAGTAAACAGGGCTTGTTACGTTAACATAGCTCTCATAGGTAGTGTCTAGCATTAAAGGTATGATAAGGTTCAAAAGATCTTCATAAGGTTTAAAATTGCATGGATGTTATTAAAAAGCCCACTTTATTACCGTAGGCTTGTTTTGATAATCTAAAATAAACTTATATTCATAGAATACGGTTTTCTGTATGTCGAAAACTGTAATATAGATTCTCACTTAGGTTGATGCCTTGTTGAGGTGGGAGGCAAGGATTCAAGCTTAACTTCGTTCATAGCCTCACATTATTTTCATCTTTGTAATAAACTATATGTCAAGATCCCTCTCTCACTTCAAGCTAACAGATCGCACTGATATTTTTAGTTGACAAACTTGTGTACAAACGAGAAGTGAATTGAGACTAACAACAAAAAATATGTTTAAACAACGGATGCACATTTCTTGCGTCCCGGTAATCTTTGAAGTGCTAAATATTCATGGTAAATGGTGCTTGCATGTTACTTTTAGTTCATACAAGTTTCATGAAGTACAACTTTATATTTGCTTCATGTATAAACAAAACTGTGACAGGATTCTAAAAGAAATAAAAAATAAATCTATGGTAGTGCAACATCACTTTCAGCAAGCTTTCTCATTGAAATTACCTTCCTCTATCGCTGAGTGTATCACCATAATATATGTGTGTGTGTATATATATATATATATATATATATATATATATATATATATATATATATATATATGTGTGTGTGTGTACAGTATATATATATATATATATATATATATATATATATATATATATATATATATATATATATATATATGTACTGTATATATATATATATATATATATATATATATATATATATATATATATATATATATATATATATATATATATATATACAATGAAGCATAAAAAGAATTTGAGATCAAACAGCAGATAGTTTTATAAAAAGATATGCAAATTTATTGTAACATGATCTTTAATAAACCAAATAAATCAACACACAGGTCTACAGTAAAAATGTCAACTAAGGAGGTAAAAATAGATGTAAATATATAGCAAAAAATACCCATGAAACACCGAATAAAGCACTTGGAAAAAAGTGATGGGAACGAAAGTCACATCAATGAAAATAAAACATTGATGAAAATAGTACAAGAAATTCAGCAGGAATATCAACTAATACGCGTCTTACTGAAAATGATCAATAATAGAAACCTAATATTACTTCTCTTCCCCTTTTTCGCACACCTTATTCAAAATCTAGTTCATAATATATAGAGAGTAAATCTTGAAGGAAATATAAGCTTTTATCCTCTTTTGATACAATAGTTGAATCTTATCTGAGAAGTCATATATATATATATATATATATATATATATATATATATATATATATATATATATATATATATATATATATATATATATATATGTTCTTTTTTTTTGTCGACTTTGTTGTTATTATTGTATTGTAGGAATTATCCAAAGCATATCTCTCTCTCTCTCTCTCTCTCTCTCTCTCTCTCTCTCTCTCTCTCTCTCTCTCTCTCTCTCTCTCTCTCTCATGGTCAGATGATGACAAATAAGTATATCATAACACAACTTCTGAATCACGCTTCAAATAAAGGAATGTTGTCACTGCGACTGATGGTTTAGAGCTCTTTACTTCTCTGCAGGGAAATAAAAATACCTTTTCTTCAGAGAGCACACAAAAAAAAAAAAAAAAAAAAATGGATCAACAAAGATAAAACCAAAGAAAAATAAAATAGTAAACGTGGACGAGCAATCTTTGGAAAATGCGGTATCAAAATACATCATGACAAATTATGTTGAATTCATCGTAGACGGTCTCAGGGAATATTAGGCCCAGTATGAAAAGGCTGGCACAGAAACCAATTTCAAGAGAGCAAACAACATGAATAAGCAATTTAGCCGAGTATACACACGAGCATTATGCCATGAGTGTCCTTTGTAATGTGCGGGGCATACATAAAATGAATGATAAGAATGGGAACAAAGGTTGGATATGAGTATTTCTGGAGAAAATGTGAAAGGTGAAGAGAGCTTAGTGACACTGCTGGAAAGAAAACTATAAATAGAAAAAACAAAAAATATAGGTCTATCTGTAAAGGGAAGAATGTAAACTTCCATCCACATGTTTATGGTTGCAGGTGATGAACATTAAAAAAAAAAAAGGTAAATTGAGACTGCTGACAATATTTGAAAGGAATATCTTTGCGAAAAAAGATTCCAGATCTTAGTGAAAATAAAGGAAAATTAGGAAAGTAAGCAGTGTCAAGCATATTTCAAAACACGCACACGGCACCCTTGCCTGAAAGAAAAAGAAGAATAATGTTGTGCACTGATGAGATATGATGAAGAAATAAAAAAAAAAATAAACCTGAAAGCACCGGCGGTAATAAAAATAAGGAAAATAAAGTATCCGACGGTGAAACCAAACCATTGAAAGAAGCATAGTTGATTTACAACCGATGAGTGATTTATATGATTGTGCCTTATTTTGAAAAAAAAAAGAAGAAAAAAAAAACGTTGACATTGTAGCCTGATATTTTCTAAAGCGATAAATAATTATGTGTTTGTAGAAAAAAATATTGTAAGTTTATTCATTCATTATAGATACACGCTGTGGGACAAATTAAATGATAGTCCCGAGCCTTTTTGCGCTTAGGATACATCATTGACTTAATATCTTAAATTTGACATGTTTAGGGTTGTGATGGCCTGGTGGTAGCGTCCTTGTCTGGTGATTTACTGGGGTTCAAGTCCCACTTAAACTTGTTAATTCCTTTGGTCACTGCAACCTCACCATCCTTGTGAACTATGGAAGGGGGTTTTGATGGAGCCTATAGGTCTATCTGCTGAGTCATCAGCAGCCATTGCCTGGTCCTTCTTGGTCCTAGCTTGGGTGGAGAGGGGTCTTGGGAGCTGATCATGTGTAATATGGTCAGTCTTTAGGGCATTGTCCAGCTTAATAGGGCAATGTCCCTGTCCCTCACCTCTGTCATTCATGAGTGGCCTGTAAACCTTTAAATCTTTCTATAAAATGAAACCAATCTCAATCAAGCTTTCTTTGGAAGTTAAATTGGTTTTTAGTTTGTGTCTAACATATGTTGTTTTTCTGCAATATAGATATGAGTGTGTGCGCGTGGGCGCACGAGGGTGTGCGTAGAATGAACTGAAATACAAGAAGAACCAGAAGCCAGAGTACTCGAGTTACTGGAGATGTTACTCCAGAAATCTGTATATCCGGACAGAAAGAAACTAAAAGAACTTTAGTCGTTAATAGAGAACTCTTCATAGTCAATTTTACTACCAAATGCAATTTTTCTTCATCTTTAACAACTGCAAACGTCAGTCATATTTAGTTATATTGTTTAAAAAAAAAATAATTAAATAAAAAAAAAAATCCAACACCCTCAAATATCAGACCTTTTTTGTACACTTGTCCTCATGGTATAAT
>NC_090740.1:37063842-37068842 GCF_036898095.1 Palaemon carinicauda
TTGACTTTTTGTACAAAAATCTTCCCTGTTTCATCTTGCTCTTGACTAAGGATTTCATCTACAAGTCGTTTTTTCCTCTTTTTTTTCGGCTCTTACCATCCTGGACGTATCTGATTAAAATCAAAATTGAATTATTAAAAAGATGGACTTGTATAGAGAACAATGCGATTAGAATTTTCTGACATTATTGAATATGTAAAAATCTGAACTAAAATTTATGAATGGTACTTTTTCACAGCGAAATGGAATAAAAGAAAAAAAAACATTTTTTAACTATATATGAGGAAAACAACTGATTCCGCGATTTCCAGATTACTGACGAATAATAAAGAGGATATACAATAATTATAATCTATGTAAGTTGATTACAGCATCATTTATATCTTAATGTTTAACCAACAATACACGATACTGGTTTCTTACCTTGTGATGCATGTGAATGTCCAGTTGTAGGTAAATGCATCGTTGGTACAGATCCTTTCTTTATTCTGATGAGAGATCGAGGCACTGGTTGATTCAGCAATTCATACATCAAATTCCTTTCAAATTCATCAGCTTCAAAGTGTTTACTACATATCTGAGCGTTTTCCCCATTAATAAGATCTTCTCGTTTGCACAGCTGAATCCACGTTTTCCTTGTGATGATGTCCTTAGGGAATTTATGAAAAGTGAGATCCTTACTTTTTCCTCTATATGAGAAGCATCCGAAAACTGCACAATTACTGGGCATTTTGTTATATATAAAACAGCTTTGATCAACAAGACGGAAGTGTACACCACGTTTGCTTGTAAACAACTGCCCGGTCAAGGGGTGATCGACCTTTGGTATGCTTGGGTGAATCTAGTCTATGACCTTGGCCGCACCTATAGGTCCTGCCTACGTCACAGTCTGTACCTGCGCAGAAGACTCATATTTTTGGTCGGGGTTGAGAAGACCTCCTTAATCTATAGACCTTGTATATATATATATATATATATATATATATATATATATATATATATATATATATATATATATATATATATATATATATATATATATATGTTTTTTGTGTGTATTATACGTATATACCAAACATACACATACACATACATACATATGGTGTATATATACATATATATATATATATATATATATATATATGTGTGTGTGTGTGTGTGTGTGTGTGTGTGTGACAGGAGAGCAGACGAAGCTGACGAATATATATATATTCAGGGAGTGACTATTGTGTAAAATGTTTTCGTAGAATTATTAATGATATATCCACTAAGGCAAGAAAGAAGAGGCTTATATCCATCAAAAGAAAAATGTATTTGTTATAACAAAAGAAGATCACGAAAACAACGTTGGATAGAAAACTTTATTGAGGTCAGGTCTAGGAGATATGAAAGGAATAATGTGATTGATATACCTGAAGATTAGGAAGACCTTGATATGCGCACGAATGAGTTCCATGTGTTCAAAGCTAAAGACATCATTAAAAAAATAAAGAGATGGAAAACCCCTGGATCCGGATGAATTACTGCTGAGATGATATTGGCTGAAAATTAATTGACTCCCAGATTACTTACAAAACAATTTTGTAGAATGTGGCCTGAGGAGACAAAACCTGATGAATGAGAGCTAAGTGTTGTTGAAAATGGGAAAAACAGAGATTGGACTAATTGCAATAATTAAAGAGGCATTGCACTTACGACAGTTGTTATGGAAATAAGCATTATGCTCATTCCTGAGAGACTAGAAAAAAAGATCGACGAATAGCTGAGATATGAACAAGCAGAATGTCGAAAGTTTATGATTTGTACTGACCAACTTTTCATTTTAAGACAAGTGGTACACCAATGTGTAGAATACAGAAATTCACTTTTGATGGCATTTTTTGACTATTATAAAGCCTTTGAAAGAGTGTTCCGACCAATTTTGTGGAGAGTCCTGTGTTATTTTGGAGTTCCTCTTAAATATGTAAACTTGAATAAGTCTGTTCATGAGTATAGCAAGTGGAAAGTTTATGTAAATGAAGTCATATCTAACTAATTTCCAGTGAACAGTGGAGTACTCTAAGGAAATGTGTTGTCACCTATGTTGTTTAACATCCTAATGGATTTTGTCAGGCGTAGAGCAGGTGGGGATGGCAGAGGATTCGATTGGATTAGTAATAGGAAATTAGTTGACCTAGAGTATGCTGATGATGCCGTTATCAGCTAAACGCCAAAGGACTTGTAAAGTTTGCTTACCAGAATGCATGAAACATCACACGAAGTTTGGCTCAGGACAAATCGAATAAAGATAGAGATGACGAGAATGGAAGATGCATAGGAAGATGAAATATCATTGGAAGGAGAAAGGATTAATATGATGGAATCATTTGAATATTGAGAAACTATGATCGCTCATACAGGATCCTTAAAATTTGAGTCTAATGAAAGACTGAAAAAACTAATAAGTAAAATTTGGAAATCAAATCACCTGATATTACACATAAGAATCCGGCTATATTTCAGTTTAGTGAAATCGGTGTTACTGTATGGACATGAGTCGTGGTATGACAATGAAACAAAATCCAACTGATTTTGTAGATTTGAGAACAAAGCCCTCAGAAGAATATTGATAGTTGAATGGCACGACAGGATTAGAAACGAAACTATAAGAGGTTACTCAAGTACCATATGTGGATGAGATCATGTTGAGGGGTAAATGTAGATGGTTTGGGCATGCTCTTCGTAATCGCCAAGTGAGATTAGTTCACCAAACTTTCATTATATATCATTATAACAAATAAAGTTTGTTCATGAGCTTGTGACATCCGATCATATCTTCATTTTAATTGGTAGTTAAGATTGAGCAGACCTTCCCCGATATGTCATACTAATATGATATCTATATAAAATTTCAAGCAGATATAAATGGAATTTTAAGTGGTCTGTGGAATTGGTCACAATTGTATAATAATATTTTGCCTGTTTTTCTCTAGAATGAAATTCTGGTCAACATAACTGATAGGTGTTTCGCTTTTTTGTGCTTAAGTACCGAGTGAAAGACAAACCCTAGATCTATAATGATTGTAGAAGTGCTTATTTGAAGAATCATCAAGCCTATCATCTTTGGAAGGGTAACATAATAGATTTACATTGAAATAACTATACTCAGTTAAGAGCAGATGATCAGAGAGCTTATGCAGCAACTGAAAGGAAATGTAATTTAACCATAAGTGAAACCCTATCTGGTACAATTCTGGAACGTTAGTTATCAGCTACCTTAAGTCTTAACTCTTTGATGGAGACTTAATAGTTTCCCCCTTATGACTGTCACTCGCTACCCAGTAAGCAAAGTAATGAGAAACACGATCTTCCACCTTCCTGTTTTCTTGAGGCTAAACTAACTAATTTAAATTATATGTGCAGTGAAATAATAAAGACTGCAGGTTTCCTAACCCTTAAGTTATTTGTTATTTTCCACAAGATGGTTCTTTTAGCACTTGTTAGTGGTTTGGTAAATGTGTTTGTGGTACCTCTAGTCCAGATGATTTCTCCCAAGTTTCCATAACTCCTATATAATCTAAAGTTTTAGAACATCTTTTGGAAAAACGACTAAATAGGAATGTTGAAGATAATCCTCTATTTTCTAGATTTCAATTTATTTGTTGTAAAGGCCTTTGAGCAAGTGATGCCCTTCTTTCAATTCTCAAAGCGATACAAAAATCCTTTGATTGTCATCAGGAAGCTTATATAATTGACCTTGATTTTGGTGTTGTCTTTGACCATGTTAATTATGAAGCCCTTGTTTTCAAACTTAGATATTTGGGAGTAGGTGGGCATTTTCTTAGCATTATTATTCTATTTTATCTGGTGTTCCTCAGGGTAGCGTTCATGTCCCATTACTATTCACCCAATATACACACGATATGCAATTGGGCCTAGAAAAAAGAAAAGAAAAAAAAAAATATTCCATATACTACTGAGGCAACTCTGCTTCAATTCAATCTCATAAATATAGATCTAATCAATATCATTATCATCACCTTTGCCTATTAATACAAAGGGCTTCTGTTACATTTTGCCAGTCGTCTCTCTCTCCAGCTTTTAAATCAATACTGCTCCTTTCATCATCTCCTACTTCACGCTTTATAGTTCGCAGTCATATAGGCTTGGATCTTCCAACTAATCTAGTGCCTTGTGGAGCCCAGTTATATGTTTAGTGAACTAAATTCTTTTGGGGAGTGCGAAGAGCATGCCCAAATCATATCCATCTACCCCTCACCATAATCTCATCAACATAGGGCCATTGAGTAATCTCTCTTATAGTTTCATTTCTAATTCTGTCCAGCCATTTAATTCCAAAAATTATTTTTCTGAGAGCTTTGTTCTTAAATCTACAAACTCTGTTTGCCATAACATGACTCATGTCCATATTGGAACAACGATCTAGCTAAACTAACATATAGCCTGATATCTATAAGTAATTTCAGATGATTTAATTCCCAAATCTACTTACCCCAGCAATTGTCTAGTCTGCTTTTTTCAATCTTTCATTAAACTCCAATTATAAAGACCCTGTGATAGAGATCCGAAATCCTAAATATTTAAATAATTCTACCTCAATTAAACCTTTCAACTTCCAAGGATATTTAATACTCCATTGTATATTCTGTTCTCATCATCTCTGTTTATCTTTTATTTATCTTAAATCCACCCTACTTTGGTATTTCATGCATTTTGGTAAGCAAGCATTGCCATTCCAGTGGTGTTCTGCTGATAAAGACAACGTCAGTAGCATACTCTAGGTTAGCTAATTTCCTATTACCAATCAGTTTAATACTTCTTCACCATCTCAAACTCTGTTATGCATTACAAATTCTATGAGGAGGATAAACAACATAGGTGACAACACATTCTATTGGAGTACTCCGCTGTTCACTGGAAATTAATTTGATAGCATTAACTTTGTACTTGCCATGTTCATGAACTGCCTTAATCAAATTTAAATATATAAGAGGAACTCC
>NC_090740.1:37076342-37078842 GCF_036898095.1 Palaemon carinicauda
CAATGAATGCTAATATCCGTATGTGGAGGAGCAACTATCCTTGACTTACTAACAATCATACTTTGATTTTTATCAGGATTCATCCTAATACACTATAATTTGAACCACGCAATATGTTAAGCTGGATCTCTTAAAGAATTCAGCAAACCCAGATATACATTCAGGAGATGGAATTGTTGCAAAGAGAGTAACATCATTTGCATATACAATGAGCTTGTTTTTTTTTTTTAGGCCAAACCACAAGTCATGTATATATATGATAGAAAATAAGAGGCCAAGAACACTTCCTTGAGGAACACCAGATATCACATTCCTGTATTCACTATGGGGCTCATCAACAACTATTTGCAATCTATTACTCAAAAACTCATCAATAGTCTAAGAAAATACTCATCTACACTCAACTGTTCGAGTGAAAACAAGTGCCATATGGTTAACACGGGGAAAGGCAGTACTGAAATCAAGGCCAAGTATACAAACTTCCTGACCACAATCAAGGGATTTCTCTACAGCATTTGTTATCATAAGAAGGGTACCACACATTCTAAGCCTTTTACAGATTGTTACCTTTAGCAAACTTATTTAGACGGTTCGCCATAAGACTTCAGAATCTATAGATGATATGGGAGTTATGGAAATTGGGCGGTAATCAGTTGGACTTGAGCTAAAACAAAAATATTTACATAATGGAGTCACATTACTAATTTCCCAACAAGTGCCAATAGCTCATCTTCTGGCAAACTGACGCAAAATATCAAATAACTTTGGAGCTAAGAAATATGCAGTCTTTATAAAAAAGAAAAGAAAATATAATTTGGATCTACACCTCCATAAGGATCAAGGTCCATAGGGAGATCTTTAATTTCATGAGATCGAAAAACTATAATAGTTTGTGAAGCCTCAGAGAAACAGGAATGAAAAAAGATTAGGTTTCTCATTACTCTGCTTACTGCCAAACACATCAGCCAAAAGGTTGGCCCTTTCTTTAGGCAGTGAGTGACAGATCTATTTCGTTCAAGTAAAGGAAGAACTATTGCATCCATATCAAAGACTGCAGATTTAAGGGAAGCCCACCACTTATGTTCCTAGGTTGTACCAGAAAGGTTTTCTTTTATCATTAAATTGTATTACGTTTCAGTTGAAGCATAAACTCCCTGAGCAAACGTTTCAAGCTCAGTATAATTATTCCAAGTCAAATCTGATCTGTTACCCCTCCAAAGATATGACACGGCTTCTCCAATTAAGCACGAAAACAATTATCCTTGAATTACGGTTTGTTTTTCACTCTGTACTTTAGCACACGAGAAGTAAGAAGTAATACGTCTGTCAATTATGTTGACCAGATTCTCATTCAAAAGAACTACAAGATTAACACCAATAAACGAATACTCATTCTCCACTTTCCTTACTTAGTACACTTGATAAAACTAAACTAACGAAACAAGAGGTAAACTACTGCACTGAAATCGTTTATAGTTACCCACCTATTACTAATGCTAGAATAGGCTCTTTAGCTTTGGTAAGCAGCTCTTCTAGGAGAAGGATACTAAAATAAAACCATTGTTTTCTATTCTTGGGTAGTAAGACAGCTTTTGTACTATGGTCTTCCACTGTTTTGGGTTAGGGTTCTCTTGCTTGAGGGTATACTCAAGCACACTATTCTATTTGTTTTCTAATTTCTTTTCCTTATTTGGGCTATTTTTCATATTGGAGCTCTTGGACTTATAGCATATTGTTTTCCCAACTTAGGTTGTAGCATAGCAAGTAATATTAATAATAATATTGACTCTCCACTGTTAGCATATGAATTTAGTCTCGAAAAGATAGTACTGAATTGGTTGCGGCTCATTTTTTTTTTTTTTTTTTGCTTGGACATACACCGAATAGTCTGACCTATTTTTTCTACATTTTCTTTTGTCCTCATACACCTAATAACAAAATTCTTCTTCACTCAAGGGGTTAACTACTACACTGTTATTGTTCTGTGGCTTACTTTCCTTTTGGCAAGGGCAAAAGAGACTTTAGTTATGGCAAGCAGCTCGTCTAGAAGGACAATCCAAAATAAAACCATTGTTCTCTCTTCTTGGGTATTGCCATAGCCTCTGCACCATGGTCTTCTTCTCCTGTCTTCCGTTAAGAGTTATCTTGCTTGACGGTACACTCAGACAAACTATTCTCTCTTATTTCTATTCCTCTTGTTTTTTTTTTTTCTTTTTTTTTTATTTCTGAGTTTATATATCTTTATATGGAAGATTTTTTTAATGTTATTCCTGTTCTTGAAATAATTAATTTAAATTTTTTATCACTTCTTGTGGAGTTTATTTATTTATTTTCTCCAATCCTCACTGAGCTACTCTTCCCTGTTGAAGCCCATGAGCTTATAGCATAATAATAATGGCACAGAAAATTAAGGCCCCTCTATGTATGCTTTATTGTATAGACTGACCAAAAATCTTCCATGAAATATTTTCCAGCGAACAGCAAGAGCCAGACGACATCA
>NC_090740.1:37083842-37088842 GCF_036898095.1 Palaemon carinicauda
AGCTTTCGTTTCTTAATTTCTCCTTTCCCTCACATATAATTATGACCTTCTTACCAATTCTTCTAAGCTAATTCAAGTTTATATGAGCATTAAGTAATTTTTTTTCGTATCATTTTCCACCCTCATCAGATGAGTTGCGTTTCTTGAGTATGTTTGGATAATCTTTGATCATAATATAGGGTATCTTAAATATCTAAATTCAGCTCCACAATCTTTATAGAATTCTGATTTTGGAGCCAAATAGCTTTGAATCGTATAGTCTCCTCACTAAGCTGGCTATGGTTTAGATAATTCATGTATCCTCTCCACCAAGACCAGTCGTCAATACTCCATTTCGATACAATTCTTGGTTTACTTGATATTTATTTTAGAGACTGATTTTATTAAATTTTCATAGATATTTCTTTAGAAAATTTAATTATTTTCAGTAGGATCTTTACCACGTTTCCCCTTATAATCTTCAGAGATTTTAGAAACAAGTTGGGACCATTCATGTTCTCCGTGTACCTAACTATATTGCCTCTTTATGATTTTACTATCTAATAATATGTTAAAATTTAAAGGAAAATTCTCATATCACTGATTGTGGATCTCTCTCTCTCTCTCTCTCTCTCTCTCTCTCTCTCTCTCTCTCTCTCTCTCAGTTCGTGATCATCGAAATTGTGACGTTAATCTTTCGAAATCGACCCCTCGGTCTCCCCCTCTCTTCTCCATCGATGACCATGATTATTGTTACATAAGTTTGTGGAAATCTCTTTTTATTCACCTTTTCTCTCCTATATTGCTGTACCGAAAATATGCGGGTATATGTCTCTTCCTTTCTCTCAACAGAAGTCAGATCATATTTCAGATGGTTTTGCAGTCAGTTCCCGGCACTTGAACTGTTACTAATAATTCACATGAAGTTTCAGTCCTTATATCTTGTATTAACGTTTTCTTCCGGTGGGAATGGTCCTTTGTTGATTTCATAAAACATCTTATAAAAAGGAAAATAATAAACACAGACTTTTTATGTTTATCTGTTTGGATGATTTTATTTCTTTTATGTTTATCTACAGAGGTATATAGATAATTTATTTCCAGCAAACTGACGAAACGAGTACTATACTGTATGTTTTGCTTCACTGAAGTGTTCTTTTTAATATACAGTATATTGCACTTGGTCATGTACCGACGGTAGTTAACGGCAAAAACGCCATCTCACATACAACACAAACGCCATAACAAATAGAAAAACTCCTACAGCCTAGATAATTGAAGTAAATCACTATTGACAACAAACTACAATAAACACGACCAATAACGACACCATACATCACTTTGTTTTCCATTCAAGTGGCCAGAATGAAACAAAAACAATCGGAGAACCTTTTTTTGATAGTTCCCCGTAGAGAAATATGTTGTCATAATTCTCGTGTCAAGGACAGGAATGGATGTGCGGTTCCTTCAATCGGAGGGAAGGAAGAGTAATAGCAGACTTCATTATCTCTTAAAATCTTTATATCTACGTAGGGTTTACAAGATTATATTTCCTCTTATCCATCATTTCAGTTGTTATTTCGTCCGTTATAGAATCTTCCTTTTTACTTTTTTTCTTTTTATATCCGTTGTAGGTTTCAACACGATCTCATCTTAAAGTTTTATTTGGCTTTACTTGCTGAAAATTAATGTATGAAGTATTTAATTTTACAAATAGCTCATGGTTGATTTACATATGGCTGCGTTCACAAACCCAGACAGACAGACAGACGAAGTTGCAACGTAGAGCTTTATTAAGTAAGATTATTGGTTACACAATAGGTATATCATAACCTTGTCCTTTTCTTATTATCAGTACAGTCTGCCCCCAACACCATTGCGGGTGGAGCGTATTTTTATAAGTGAACTCTATGATGCAAAATTAAGATTAAGATACAAGACCACAGTGCTGGGCCTCTTAACGTTCTAAATAGACCCCCCAGGGAATGGAGACTGTGTATGTTGGTACACACTATCGGTCTGATCGCACTACACTCCCGGCTTGCTCTCGGTTCGGTCTAGGTACTGGGGTATTCACACATTCAGTTTGCTCTTGTTCCGCTCCTTGTCTGGTTTTCCCTCTACCTACTCCCTCAACACCAGTGGAAGTCTCACCAACAGCTACAGAGGACGTGTGATTTTTTTCCTACTGATTTGGCAATAATCACCATTGCACTTGCTGATGATGAAGAAGAAAGAAAGCAGAGTCGAAAAAGAATGAGATTGTGGGTTTATCCATTGTTGTAAGATAGGAAGATCAAAGGTGAATCTCATACTCTGTATCCTCATCTTACTGATGGCAAGAGAAAATTCCATATTTACTCTCTCAATATTGGAACATTTGAGAAAATGCTATCCAAATTGAAGGTAACCTGAAAAAGTAGAACACTCTATTAAGAGAAACAATTACTCAAAAAAAAAAAAAAAAAAAAAAAAAAATAAGATGTGACTGAGATTTATTTTGCAATATGGCTCAAACCTATAGAGAGAAAGGCATAGATGATCATAATGTTATCTATATGTATATACAAAATCTATGAAGAGAAAGCAGAAACCTCCTGGTGATAAAGCCAGGTTGACACCTACGCACTTTGTTGTTGCGATGTGTTGCGATGTGGAGCCATGCCACGTCGCAATACAGCTCGCGGCAGCTGGTGACAAGATCTTGCAAGAAAATTGTAAAATGTCACAATGTCAGCAGGATTCTAAAATATTTTTAAATTTTGTCGTGGCATTGTGCGAGGTGGATGACCTCGCGCTACCTCACAAGATAGGTTTTACAACGTCGTACAAACATTTTGTAGAATGTGGCCCATGTTTGTGCCATTTCATGCCACCTCGCACCAGCCACAACGCCTTGTGACCTTTTGTGAGGTATTGTTACCCCTTTAGGAAATAGATGAAGTAAGAAAGATAGCATTTATTACATGTCGAAGTAAAATATTAAATTTTTTTTTAACTTTTTCTGGAGGATTTAATCACACTGGAGGAACTAATACATATGATGGTCAGTAAAGTAGTGAGTGACATCCCAAGGGTTCGGGTACTCTGGTAGCTTGGGCACTTTTTATGTGACACTTCGGGACCCCTTGCATGTACCTCGCAACACATTGTAAAACCACCTCGCGACACTTCGCAAGACATTGTAAAACAACCTCGTTATATGTTGCAAGACCTCGCTAACTTATGTCGCCACATTGACAAATTTTGGGAGTTTTCACCTATGAGGTGGCATGACCCCAAGTCACAACACATTGTAGCCAAAAAGTGCATAGGTGTCAACCTACCTTCAAGCCACTGCCACAGGCATGAAGGTTGCAGAGGTGATGGCGTCTCGTGGGTTCTCTCCTGACTCCTGGTGTTGTGTTGCTTGTTGTAATTGGTAAGTTTTTTTCCAACGAGGAAGTAGAGCACTGCCACAATCCAGGCGATGGGGAAGGTTAGGGACATACATTCCGCTCATTTTGGTCATGAATGTATTTTTCTTCAATTTCATTAACTAATTCAGATACATTTGTTTTGATAAAATTTGGATCAGCTAGAGTGAATTTCAAGGAAGTAGTTACCATTAATGAAAAGAACGTATCTATTGGTTCTGGGGCCGGTAATTCCATCTTGTTTTCTATCAAGTATCTCATATGAGTAGCAGATGCACTATTGTTCTTTTCCTGTGATTTTCTTAACACGTTACACGTTTTTTGCTGATGGAGTATAATGTGTGCAACACCAACAGCCTCGGCGTTTTCTTCCCTTTGTTTTTCATAGCATAGACCTACTCTAGTGTATCATATTCTGCATGATTTGAGTTTTCTGAGTCACTTCCAGCTCCTTGTAGATATGTATCTATTGTTGTGTTCGTCATAAATTCAGACAAAAATGCTATCTCATCTTAATACTTCCATTTCTGACTATTAGCAGTGGCCTGGCCATTGTTTGTTTTCCTAGTTTCGTTTTTACGATACTTTGATCGCAGCCACTCCCAAAGTTTCTTACACCCATATCCTGAAAATAAGAAGAAAACGTGATTACTTATTTGATTTAGGATTTCATTGCATGTTTTTGGCAATGAAGAACTCCAAATCCATAACCTTTAGTCATTGTTTAGGCCATTCAATAACTAAGGATATAGTACGATTAGTTTGTCATATAATAATGAAAAACCTTATGGCTGAAGCTATACCGACACCCAGCAAAGAAGATTGGAAGTGAATTGCAAATGAATATTGGATGCAGTGGAACTCCCCAAACCGCATTGGTACACTGGATGGTAAACATATAGTAATTGTAGCTCCAGCAAATAGTGACTCCTTATCTTTAACTACAAAAAAAAAACATTGTCTGTTGTTTTATTAGCTTTGGTTGCTACTATTACAGAAACTGGCAGAACACAGTACTGTCAAAAGAGCACAAAGAGGAGCAATAGAAAAAGCTCAACTGCTAAATTAACATTAGAGAGACAGCGATCATCTTTAACACTTTCCTTAAAGAAGGTGTACTCCCAAATTGATAAATATAGCAATAATACTAGGGCTACATCAAGGAAGATTTTACTCTTCAAATATAAACACCTTATTAGCATCAATAAATAAGGTAATCAAAAACTATAATGAGAAGAGAAAAACAACAGAACCGCGAAAGCAGAGAAAGCGAATTTCAAGCGTTTCACGATATGGGCTAAAGACTAGTATCGCAGATTATGCAGGATTCCATACGATATGAAGAGAACACAGAAATACCTCAGGAGACGACTCATCATATAAAGACTTTAATCCCCGAAATGAACCTGATTCGAACTCAGATTCACCAATTTTTCCATCAGGAGATATAAGAAATTTGCAAGAAATATAGTATCATCAAACAGGAGATAAAGAAGCCTCACTACAAAGCATCTCGGGTCTCTCCAGTTCTCTATTTTGCAGAATCCAGAATGATCAAGAAAATGCCTACATTACCCCAATAGCTGAGAATACCAGAAAGCCAAA
>NC_090740.1:37093842-37096342 GCF_036898095.1 Palaemon carinicauda
CGAGGTCGTTAAGAGAATCCAGACTTTAATATATTAATAAATATAGCTTATTTGAAATATGAAAAACTTGTTTAAATGTGCAAAAATTTATCATTTATCGAATGCCAAGTCCCAAACCTACCAATTAGCCACGATGGTAAAGATAGGTTGATTTCAATTTTAATTACAGAAAATCTGAATTTGACAAGTATATGTACAGAAGAATTGTTATTGACTTTTATCTTTCTTCGTGGCTGAGTTGTATGGTCACTGGCATACAGGTATCCTGGACCAGGGTTCAAATCCCGGCCGGTCTGATACTATTGTCTTTGGGTGATTCCGTCTGGGGCTCTGATCCCGAGGCCGTTAAGAGAATCCAGACTTTAATGTATTAATATATATGGCTTGGTTGAAATATGAAAAACACGTTTAAATGTGCAAATATTTATCATATATATAGATGTATATATATATATATATATATATATATACATAGATGTATATATATATATATATATATATATATATATATATATATATATATATATATATATACATATATATATACATATATATATATACATATACATATATATATATGTATATACATATATATATATATATATATATATATATATATATATATATATATATATATATATAAATATGTATATATATATAAATATATAAATATGTATATATATATAAATATATAAATATGTATATATATAAATATATAAATATGTATATATATAAATATATAAATATGTATATATATAAATATATAAATATGTATATATATAAATATATATATATATATATATATATATATATATATATATATATATATATATATATATAAATATATAAGTATATGAATATATATATATAAATATATAAATATATGAATATATATATATATATATATATATATATATATATATATATATATATATATATATATATATATATATATATGCAGAAGAACCACAGGGAAAATGAAAATACGAAATATACACTTAAGTCCTGACTAGTTTCGTGATACTTCTTCAGAGGACTGATTTATTGAGAAAGGTTTCTTTACATTTTATAGGGAAAGCAAACGTACGAACATACATATAGAGATTTAGAGAACAATGACACTCCCTTACCAGCTACCTGGGCTTGAGTCAGGTGTTGAGTAGGAGGAGTCCCCAAGCTCATTAGACACCTGCTAAAAAGGGGTCATTTCTAGTGGCGGGTATATTCTTTTTTTTTTCTTTTTTACTTTCAGTACAGTTTATTTATATAAAAACACGGTAGCCTTATCTATATAAATACATAAGCAAAACATACACAAACATAAAAATACATATATATATACATACAGACACATACATATACATATATACACATATACATATATATACACATATATATATACATATATATACACATACACATATACATGTATATACATATACACACATACATATGCATATATACATTTATATATATACAACATTAATATCATAAACATATAATTATGTATATATCAATACTTATATCTAGCATAACACTATATAGTGCCAATATACTAATGCATACAATATAAAATAATTGTTTCCTTTAATGAATGGTAGCTTAGGTCTAAATATTAATTTCACAGCGACGTTATTTATTCACAATACATTCAATTCTACATTAAGTGGTTAATGTTTTTTTATATAGCTTACAAATCTCTTTACATATAAAGGCGTTGAGTTTATACATTACATGACCAATATTCAAGGTGTTTTCAAAGGTTTCTTTTATGAAACTGGACTCTATGATGTTTCTTTCCACTAAGTTATTTGAATGAACCAATTTCTTTGCACCTGACCAATTAATAGGGTGATTTTTATCTCTAACGTGAGCAAAGAGTGCATTATTATCTTGGGCATATCTGAAACTTTTCTTATGTTGTTCAATTCTCTTTTCTAGGGCTTTACCAGTTTGACCAATATAGTATTTTTCACAAGCATTGCATGGAATACGATATACACATCCCTTGTTAATGTCAGGAGAATTCTTTATTAAGGCTGTTTTTATTGTATTTTTACTCTTAAATGCTACATTTACATTGAAGTTTTTTAACAGTTGGGGAATTTCTTTAAATGAATTACAATAAGGTAGTACAAGTAAATTTTGTGTGTTGTAGTTTTTTCTGTTATCATTACCGAAAAAAAGTCTTTTTGCTGTTCATAGGGCATCATCTAACACAATTTCAGGATACTTTAGTTTTTTACCTATTGCTCTAATCCCATTTATTTCGTCATCAATATATTCAGGGCTGCAGACTTGAAATGCTCTTAAAAACATAGAAGTAAATACAGATTTCTTAACTTTGTTACCTTGGTTTGAGTAATAATGGACATATGCCGAGATATTCGTTCGCTTTCTGTATACACTGAACTTGAGACTATTGTTACATCTATGTATGCGACAGTCCAAAAAAGGTAGGGTACAATTATTCTCCAGCTCTATAGTGAAATTTATTGAT
>NC_090740.1:37103842-37113842 GCF_036898095.1 Palaemon carinicauda
TTCTTTCTGTATTCATTTTATCCCGTATATTAAAACTTTATTTCAAGGTGTGAAGTACACCTTAAATTTCCGTTTAGGAAATTACATAAGGTAGACTAAAATAGAATTAACCTTAGTTTTAATATTTTGCGTGGTTACAGCAATTGACTGGACAGGATATACAAGTATGTGTCTTTCCTTCTTTCTTTTATAGCTTTACTGTGTAAGCTACATATTTTAATATAAAGTGGAAAGTCTTTACTTGATACTCATGGATTTTTCTTCTCTTTACAGGAGGACCATCCGAAGTGCGGGAATGTGTTCTGTAATGTCCGCAGTAAGAACTTCTGTGGACATCAGTTTTGCAGGAGGCACACAGCATGCGCAGCCTCCAGAGGTGATCTCCGGTATTGGGACCCTCAGGTTTGTACAGAATGTTCTAACCTGATTACCGAGGCTTTTGACAACCTTAAGTCGACGGAGTCAAGGGGTGCTGCCAGGGAAAAGTTACGAACCTGGGTGAGGGGTTTTCAGAAAAACACCTCAGGCCCCTACCTTCCAAATGAGAAGATGAGGGCCTACCTTTTCCCTAAAGCATCGGCTGATGCAGTCATCCCTCAGCCTCAGGTGAAGATACCAACTGCCCAGAATCCGGTAGATTCTGAAGTCTCGACCGCCCTTCAAGACATCCAATTGGACGATAAGATGTCAGAGGTGTCGGATTCTACAGAGAAGGACCTTCTAGGAGAAGGTCAGGAAGAGCAGCTGTCCCAGGCTCCTCAAGTAGAAGAGGAAGAAATCGAGGAGGTGTCGGTTACATCGGTCCCGGACCCAGAACCTGTTCCCTCTACATCGTCTGCTATCCCAGATGAACTGGGAAGGACTCTTTCTTCTATTGTTGAGATGATCCAACAAATTCAAAGGAAGAATGATGAGAAGGAAGCTGCAATGAAACTGGAGATACGTAAACTTGCAGCATCACGTGGGCCCCAGCAGCGACTCAATGTGAAGGATCTTCCTTTGTGCTCGGATACCAATCCTTGGAGGTATGCCGAACACATGCCAATGACAACCGGGAAAATCGTGATATCAGAAAAGTTTGGAGCAATTCCCCTGGAAGAGGTGGTACTTTGTCCCAACAAAGATTCTTACCTGGACTGCTATGTCCATCTTAGGAAAGAGCCAGCCTCAAAAGAAGAGATAGAGCCGAAGGAGGTCATAGTTCTTTACCATAGTAAAGCTCAGGGGTTACTAGCGAGCTCAATGAAAGAGAGGGGCTTCAAGAACTCAAAGATGCCAGCTTTGAGTAAGAAGCTTCCCTCCTTTGTGGCCTCTCCTACCAGAGCCTTTCCCTTCATGGAAAAGGGATATAAGGTAGCCTTAAAGGCGGTGGAGGCAGGGAAACCATGCCCCTCCTTGGAGGAGTGCAAGCCGTTATCTCAGACCTTGCCCTTGTACCAAGAAGACTGGAAGGATGTACACCTTACCTTCTTAGTCGGGAAGCTGGAAGCTGATATTGCTGAACGTCAGTTCGGTGAGGAACTTCCAAAACTGTTGGAGGTTCTCTTGCGCAGAGAACAAGAGACTAAGGAAAGACTTGCGGCATCAATGTCGTTGCAAATGACATTAGAAACGATGGCAAGTGACCCCAAGAACCAGGATATGTTCATGGTAGTGGCCAAAACCCATCTGGCCACAGTTACGAAGGATCTCTATAGCTTTATTAAAGCTAGGAGAGCCTGTAGAGTTCATGTTCGCCTCTGCTGCGGTGAGGCACGAACCGAGGAAACTGATCTCCTCTCGTATCTAGGGTAAAGACCTCTTTCCCAACGAAGTGGGAATGATCATCATGGAATTTATTTTCATAAAAATTAACATGCGACTGATGATTCCTTCTTGATGTTTTGTTATGTCATATGTGGAGGGAAATATTACATATTGAATGAGATCTGTGAAACAGCTAGTTTGACGTCAATAACTTGTTTCAGACCCCCACCGTATTGTAATAAGTATTGAAGACACAAGGATATCGGAGTTATCTTAATATATAATGACATGGCTATACAACATTTATCTAATCGAGTCCCTGTTGTCATTATCAAGGTATTATAAAAGGTCTATATAGTATTGTTTGATAATACCAACGAAATTGACAAAATAAAACCAACCATAGTTCAGTCTCTCTCTCTCATCTATATGATTACTGATTTTATCGGTGTGCAACCATATCTACCAATGATATAAAGACCATCAGGGTGGTTAAGGTGTGTTGTTACTCAGATGACTCGAGTTTAATTACCGCCCAGAGAAATTTCCATCTAGGCTACTCTGGTGAGACGTGGCTCGAATTAAAAAAATATATATATATGAACGATACACTGGATATATTTGTTCCTTTATACATTGGGTTGTCTATTAATTTTTCCCCAAGCCTTCCGTATCATGACCTGTCAATGGCTATCATAATTGCCTTTATGAAATTATATTTATAGGTCTTGAAATTTGCGGTTTATGATCTCATTTCTTTATAAATTGATGGATTATATAAATCGAAAGCGTATTTCCATTCAAATAATTATGTTCTGAAAAAGAACCCATATATCTACTATGAACTAAAGTTGGATTTCAGCAAACGCCTGCCTCAACTGAATATAACGAAGGTTGACGATGTCTGATTAATCAGGAATGAATATGATTTTTACCATTGCTATTTTTACTACTCTGTTACTATACTATTTTTCTAAGTATTTAACAGCAACTTATTTCACTTGTAATGTGAACTATTATTCGTATATCATTAATATATTGTCTACAGTAGTGTTTATAAAAATAGGAGCACTGGCATACCAATAGCTCGACCATTCACGTCCGTCGTTACAAGACAAATAGGCTTTCTTTGCGGTGTTACCATACTATTTTCATAAAACATAAGCGTAAGGGGTAAAGGAATACTTTGAGGCAACTGTACCTCAACAAGTGGCGACACAGTCGCCAGTTTTTAACCCAGCCTTCGAAAGACAGACTTCTTCCTTGTGTTCGAAAGCTAGAGGAACAGCCAGAGGTTCTTCTAGACGCCCTTCAAGAGGAGGGGGATCCAGGGGAGGACGCGGTCAAGGAGGCAAGGCCTCAGGTCCACAACAGCAGAAGTGAGATACTTCCAGTAGGAGGGAGACTACAGCTATTTAGGGATCGCTGGACCTTCGATACCTGGGCCCACAGCCTAATAAAGAATGGACTAGGTTGGAGCTGGAGCAGTCCTCCACCTCAATTTCCTCAATTCTCCCAAACACTCAACCCCCGTTCTGGAAGAATATGTCCGAGAGCTCTTAGACAAAAGAGTAATCCGGAAAGTTAAGTCCATCAAATTCCAAGGAAGGCTGATTTGTGTTCCAAAGAAGGACTCAGAAAAACTCAAGAGTCATTCTAGACTTGTCGCCACTCAACAAGTTCATAGTGAACTACAAGTTCAGAATGCTCACACTTCAACACATAAGGACCCTACTGCCCAAAAGGGCATATACTGTCTCTATAGACTTGTCTGACGCTTATTGGCACGTTCCAATTAATCGTCACTTCTCCTCCTACCTAGGCTTCAAGTTACATAGAAAACTTTACGCCTTCAGAGCCATGCATTTCGAGCTAAACATAGCCCCAAGGATTTTCACGAAGCTTGCGAACGCAGCCGTCCATCAATTACGCCTAAAGGGGGTCCAAGAAGTAGCCTACTTGGACAACTGGCTGGTGTGGGCAGCATCCAGGACAGAATGCATGCGAGCTTTCTAAGATAGTGATCCAGTTCCTAGAACATCTTGGATTCAAGATCAACATCAAAAAGTCTCGACTTTCTCCAGCTCAAAAATTTCAGTGGTTGGGAATCCACTGGAATTTGGAGTCACATCGACTTTCCATTCCTGGGAAGAAGAGGAAAGATATAGCAGGATCTGTTAAGAGACTAATGAAATCCAAACGGATATCAAGACGCGAACAGGAGAGAGTGCTGGGCTCTCTACAGTTTGCTGTGATAACAGATCCAGTGCTAAGAGCACAGCTTAAGGATGCAACAGGAGTCTGGAGAAAATACGCATCAAACGCGCGAAGAGATCTAATAAGATCACCACCGACTCGACTGCGAATGCTTCTCAAGCCGTGGTCCAATACCTAGCAATTGAAGAAATCAATACTTCTTCAACCTCCTCCCCCGTCAGTAACTATCCACACAGACGCTTCAAAGGAAGGCTGGGGAGGTCACTCTCATCAGAAGAGAGTCCAAGGAGCATGGTCCAATCTTTTCAAGTCATTTCACATCAACTTTCTAGAAGCCATGGCAGTACTTCTGACACTAAAGAAAGTATCTCCTCGCCACTCGACCCACATAAGACTGGTTCTAGACAGCGAGGTGATAGTGAGATGCCTGAATCGACAAGGGTCGAGGTCACCTCAAATCAACCAAGTGATGTTGGCCATATTCCGTTTGGCGGAAAGGAAGAAATGGCACCTGTCAGCAGTTCACATTCAAGGGTTCCGCAATGTGACAGCGGACGCTCTATCCAGGTTTACACCAATAGAGTTCGAATGGTCCCTTGACGCAGGATCGTTCTCCTTCATCTCGAGTCAAGTCCCGGAGCTGCAGATAGACCTCTCTGCGACGAAAAAAACAAGAAAATAGATCGTTACGTGTCCCCATACAAGGATCCGCTAGTGGAGGCAGTGGACGCTATGTCCCCAGACTGGAACAGATGGTCCATTATTTATCTGTTCCCTCTGCACAACCTCCTTTTGAAGGTCTTCGACAAGCTCAGATCCTTCAAAGGGAAAGCAGCAATAGTGGCCCACAAGTGGCCAAATAGCGTGTGGTTCCCTGTGGCATTGGAACTACGACTAAAATTCGTACTGCTACCGGATCCATTCCTGTCTCAGCGAGTACAGAAATCGACTGTCTTCGCTTCATCAGAGAAAACACGGAACCTACATCTCATGATTTTCTCTCCTTAGCGATGAGAAAAAGATTCGGTGTTAAAAGTCAATTTAGACTTTTGGAGGAAACCAAAAGACGTTATAAGGCTTCAGGGAAGGAACAGATATCCTTTTTGAAGGCGAAGAAACCAAAAGAAATCTAGACAGATTTCAATTTATCATTCTTCATTCACCTTCATGAGCAAGGTTTAGCAGCCAACACAATATTATTGTTCAAGCCTGCCTTGACAAGACAGATACTATATGTCTTACAGGTCGACCTTTCTAACGACGTTCTTAATGAATTACGAAGGCCCATGCTACGCTTAGCCCTTCAGCGCCTCCAAAGACCCTTTTGCATAGTCATTAGATAAGATTCTTCATTGTGCATAAATAATGAACTAAGAGGAATGCGCTTGGAAGGTTTTGAATTATAAGTCATATTTCTGCTTGTACTCGCTTTGGGGGCCAGAGTTAGGGAATTAGTGGCTCTCTCTAGAGAGGAAGGCCACGTCCAGTTCTTGGAGGGAGAACTGAATTTATTTCCAGACCCAACGTTTCTTACCAAGAACAAGCTACCCTCCAACAGGTGGGGTCCCTAGAGAATCGGCCCTCTGAAGGAAGATGCATCTCTATGTCCAGTGGAGTGCCTAAATGTCTATCATCATAGAACTTTAGACTTTATGGGAGGACAGCTATTCAGAGGACCACCCTGGGTTCAAAGTTATCTATAACTAAGGGCGAGAATCACCTGTGTTATTTGCAGAACGGATCCAGACAGCACACCCGCTAGTCATGATCCGAGGAAAGTTGCCGCCTCCATAAAATTTCTTCATTTATATGAACTTTGAACATCCTTGTTTGTACACCGACTGGTAGTCATCCAAGGTGTTCTTTATGCACTATGCGAAGTGGGGCAACTCAAGAGGTCTGTGGTAGCAGCAGGTAGAATTCTTTAACCTTCTGTTTTAAATCTGCGAGGAACAGTGTAATTAATTTGGGACGATTAATTAAGAGGGTGGGTGTGTAGTCACTGTAGGTTACTACACACTGAGCGATAGGCCATGAAAGTGTCCTTACGAACTGTTCCATTGATGTTGGTGAACTATAGCATAATACGGACACTTGTGCCAAGCGTTTCTTACGCTAGTGTAAATAAACAGTATACAGACTGTATCATTATTATTAATAATTCAATTAAAGTGGCAAATCTGTTTCCTGGTAGTCGAAACAATATTTTCTGTTGATTGTTTTCTTTATGCTTTAACGGATATCATCCACATTTTATAAATTTTATAAATGTTGATCCGATATGTACGTTTATTATATTTTAATAAACTAGTTCATAGTGAACCCTGCGTCTTATTCGCCCACACTCATTTTATTAGAAATGTACTGAGCATTAAGATTAGAATATGGATATTTTTATCATGGTATGTCTTTTAAGATTGTTCCCTGATTCAAAAGCAAAAGTCCACTCACTTTAACCCTTCCTTAGGAAGGGTTGACGTTGTACCCTAAGGGGATGGTGGTAGAGATGCTAAATTTGTTCCTATGTGGATACAACTGTGATCCAATAGTTAATAAGAGTAGTCACTTTGGGGGATATGTCAGAAATTCATACTGACATTGGTGACTCTTATACAAACTTTGCTTTATAATGTATAGGGCGAGACTTTTTCCAGAGTCTAGTACGACTCTTCCCTGTAGGGGGGAGGAAGCACTAACATAGTTCATGCTTAGATGAAATGATGTATGACGGTAACTTCATTGGTCTCTAGGTCTAGACGGACCAGGAAAATACTTTCTTGAGGGAACGGCACCGGTTGAGAATCCACAGATAAAGTAATGCTCTGGTAAACTTCCATCAGGACGACATGGCCTGAGCCCAAAAAACGGATTTTGAGCGAAGCGAAAATTTATTTTTGGGAGAGGTAGCCATGTCGTCCTGATGGACTCGCCCTTCCTTTTATTGTAAAAGGGCTTATCGACCCCTCCCTATAATACAGTATCTGTAGCACCTCGTATATCGCTACAATGAATAAAGAGGGCGCTACCGCCTTCATCAGATACACACTGGAAACGGAATAGGAGAGATGCCTTATGAGCGGCTCTCTTTTCATTCTCGTTTCATATTCTTGTCACTGTAACCCCTCGAAGCATTAATACTGTTCGGGGTGAAGATAGCTATGTGATGTGTCAAGAATACGTCCTCTGATATGTGATATCCCTGTGAGATTCATTTAGGGATATTCGCTCCAAGAGTTAGAATTCTGGATACCTTAAGGTAAAATTCTCTGGGAATATCACTGTAGTCAAATATACCCTAGGAAGCTACCTTTTAGGAACTTCCATCAGGATGACATGGCTACCTCACCCAAAAATAGATTTTTCGCTTCGCTCAAAATCTAATATATGATGAAATATTTACCAAATATAAAATATACAATTCACAAATAGTGACACTTTTGAGTAATTACTCGAGTTTTACTTTAGTATATCTTTTGAATATATTCCAAATATCCGCAGACGTTACGAACTTCACTTTGATTGACTAGGTGATGATGTCGGTTCCAGGTCGTCTAGTACCTCCTCAACCATCCCATCCCCTTCCCCCCTTGCACCGCATATCTTGCTACTTTTTGCTTTCCTAGCATCTAAAGCACCTCCTAATTACTGTACAAAAAGAGGAGAGCTGCAAGATTGGATAATTTTGGAGTAAATGGAGAGCGTGCTCTTGTAAACAAATACTCATTCTTTTATTGAGTGAAGTCCAGAATATGACATCTTTCAAAATTCCCTAGGAGTAAGATTGGTTTTTACTAAAATAATATTAATTGTTGGACCAGTCCACATTGTAATCAGCTTTAATTTATCTTGAAATTAAAGATTAAACTTCAAATTCATATACGCCTTTTGGATGCCTATCCTATGCAGGATTCATAGAAACAGAATTATTATGAAATAAGTGAAAAAGTTTATTTGCTGGTTTCGTAAAAATAAAAAGAAATAAAAATAGTAAAATGATGCACAAACTCCCTAAAACACACTTAGAAGATGGAATTGGAAATAAATGTGAGAGGAAAATATTAGTAAGCACGCGACTATTTTCTTGGAAAGCAGAAGATTTGATCTCCACTTTTATAATGTGAACAATTTGCATTTTTACAGCTACTTGTCCTATACATTGAAGATTTATAATATCAATATCATTATTATTACTAGCCAAGCCACAAACCTAGTTGGAAAAGCAAGATCCTAAAAGCGAAAAATAGCCCAGCGAGAAAAGGAAACAAAGAAATAAATAAATGATGAGAACAAATTACCAATAAATCATTCTAAAAAAAGTAACAACGTCAAAACAGATATGTCATATATAAACTATTAATAACGTCAAAAACCAATATGTAGTATATAAACTATTAAAAGACTCATGTCTGCCTGGTCAACATACAAACATTTGCTCCAACTTTGAAGTTTTGAAGTTCTACTGATTCAACTACCCAAGTAGGAAGATCATTCCACAACTTGGTAACAGCTGGAATAAAACTTCTAGAGTACTGTGTAGTATTGAGCCTCATGATGGAGAAGGACTGGCTATTAGAATTAACTGCCTGCCTAGTATTACGAACAGGATAGAATTGTCCAGGGAGATCTGAATGTAAAGGGTGGTCAGAGTTATGAAAAATCTTATGCAACATGAACTAATTGAACGACGGTTCCAGAGATTAATATCTAGATCAAGAATAAAAAAATCATTAGACCGTAAGTTTCTGTCCAACAAATGAAGATGAGAATCAGCAGCTGAAGACCAGACAGGAGAACAATACTCAAAACAAGGTAGAATGAAAGAATTAAAACACTTCTTCAGAATAGATTGATCACCGAAAATTTTAAAAGACTTTCTCAATAAGCCAATTTTTTTGTGCAGTTGAAGAAGACACACACCTAATGTGTTTCTCAGAAGTAAATTTGCTGTCGAGAATCACACCTAAAATTTCAAAAGAGTCATACAAATTTAAAGAAACATTATCAGTACTGAGATCTGGATGTTGAGGAGCCAACGTCCTTGATCTACTTACAATCATACTTTGAGTTTTGTTAGGATTCAACTTCATACTCCATAATTTGCACCATGCACTAATTTTAGCTAAATCTCTATTAAGGGATTCACCAATCACAGATCTACATTCAAGGGATGGAATTGATGCAAAGAGAGTAGCATCATCTGCATATGCAACAAGCTTGTTTTCCAGGCCAAACCACATGTCATATGTATATAGTATGAAAAGTAATAGGCCAAGAACACTACCCTGTGGAACACCAGATATCACATTCCTATCATTCCTATACTCACTATGGTGCCCATCAACAACAACTCTTTGAGATCTATTGCTTAAAAACTCAATAATGATGCTAAGAAATGACCCACCAACTCCCAACTGTTTGAGTTTGAAAACAAGGGCCTCATGATTAACACGGTCAAATCAGCACTAAAATTAAGGCCAATCATACGAACTTCCTGACCACAATCAAGGGATTTCTGTACACCATTGGAGATTGTAAGAAGGGCATCACATGCTCCAAGGCCTTTACGAAAACCAAATTGCAAACTGGGGAGTAGATGATTACCTTCAGCAAACCTATTAAGACGTTTTGCCAGAAGACGTTCAAAAACTTTAGATAATATGCGAGTTATGGAAATTGCCCGGTAATCAGTGGGGTTTGAGCTACCACAAACACATTCACATAGAGGAGTAACATTACCAATTCTCCAACAAGTGCTAAAAGCTCCTCTTCTTGCTAACTTGCGCAAAATAACAGATAACTTTGGAGCTAAGAAATCTGCTGTCTTTATAAAAAACAAAGAAAAAATACCATTTGGGTCTACACCTCCATAAGCATCAAGGTCCATCAACAGAGCTTTAATTTCATGAGATCGAAAAGATAAACTAGTTAGTTTAGCCTCAGGAAAACATGAATGAGGAAGTTCAAGTTTTTCATTACTCTGTTTACTGTCAAAAACATCAGCCAAAAGGGTTGCCTTTTCCTTCGGACAGTGAGTGAC
>NC_090740.1:37121342-37123842 GCF_036898095.1 Palaemon carinicauda
CAAGCTGTCTTTCTTCCGAACAATGTGTAAGGGTGACGACTATGGGCTGGAGGCCTTTTGGCAAAGGCCCATTTCCTCCGTTTCGGTGAACGTCTTATTGGCGGCTGCTAATCATTCCGGTACCAGATGTCTGAATTTTGCGAAGACTAAGGGTCCCGTCGTCTTGATATGGTGATAAATACCGTGCTTGGCAGGAGCCGTAGGTATTTTGCGAAGTTCTGTCCTGAAAACTTCCGGGTACGACGTGAGTAGGTTGGCGTAGGCATCCGTGGATGCGCTGATGTGCAGAGCGAGGATGGAGGGGGCGGGTTGAAGAGGTATCGACAAGTACGAGTCTGCGTTGACTAATCGTCAGTGGGCGACATCGACCAGAAGGTGGAAATGAGAGAGGAAATCCGCACCAAGGTTACGTCAGCAACAAGAAACTTCCTATTAAATTTACCATTTCCAAACGATAATGTGAGGTTCTCGTAACTGTAGGTGGGTATCACAGATCCGTTGGCAGCTACCAAGCGGACGTCGGCAGACGTAGACAGACTAAGAGCTCTCTTGGCAAAAGAGAACGACAAGCACCTGTGTCTACCAAAAATCGCACGCCCGTTCCTGCATCATGTAAAAAAAAAAAAAGATTAGAAATGCGGGAGGCCACCGCCACGAGCGATGGCCTGCTTACATGCTTTTTGGCCACTGACAATCTTTGGCATATTTCTTCACGGTTGCCCCGAATCTGTTGTGGTAGTAGCAAAACTGGGGCGGATGGGAGGAAGTAAGTGGCTGTAGAAGTCATTGATTGGTCATCAAGTCCTTTATGGGTAAATTATCGACATCGGGTATGGCAGCGCGTACAGGTTTGGGTAAACGGCGTATCCAAAGGGCACGAAGTATGTTCACCTCACGAGGAGAGCCGTCTGCAGCCAGTTGCAGGCAAGCAATACTAGTCATTTCCCTGAGGGCAAGCGAAGCCCTTTGGTCCTTCAAGGGTTGTTGAGAAAGCTGAAAAAGCTTTGATATACGGGCAGCTGGCGACGGCGAGTTCTGTTGCAGAAGGTATGTTTTAAGGGCGTCATACGCTATTACAGTGTCTCCTTGTTCATAAAGCCAGTCGGATATTTCCGGGAAGGTGTCCTCGGGTATCGCTGTGAGAACATATTCTGCTTTGGTGGTTGAGCGAGTCACGCCCTTGATGTGAAACTGGACTTCTGCACGCTGAAACCAAGCAAACGCCTCTCCGCTGGCGAATGACGAAAGTTTCAATGGGGCAGCCGCAGCGCCAACTTCCGTAGAGCCTGTCATAGTAGCAATAACGGAGGGGCGAGAGGGGTTGGAAGGCGGGAGGAGCGAGTCGACTTCCGGGGTCACCAATGTGACAAGCCAAGAGAAGGTTGTGACTCAAAGACAGGATGAAAGCAACTGAGTAACTTTATCACAGAATACTCTCCTTCATATAAAAAAACTCAATGCAAAAGGAAATTTCCTGTTCAACCAACACCGCACCGGTTAACAGTTAACAATGAGAGAAACAGACACATTATTTCCGGTTCAATACAACAGGAAATTTCCTGTTTAACGGTGAGAAAAACATATATGTTATTTCAGGTTCTTTTTAGTGCGAGGGGAGAGCGAAGATACAAGCATAATATATACACAAAATGAAATGTCGTTACTATGTACGATCGTGTGACACACGGTTGGTACAAAACATACCATGTACTACGTATTTTTAGGTCCGAAGCGTTTATGATGAGAGAGAGAGAGAGAGAGAGAGAGAGAGAGAGAGAGAGAGAGAGAGAGAGAGAGAGAGAGAGATGTGTATTATTGCTATATCAGACAAAGCTTTGTCCCTTGTTTGTGCTAAGTTCCATCTAAGCATTTCTTTTTCAAATGTGGAGGTTTTTTTTAAATTTTTGAATTATTCCAGAACAAATAAAACGTCACTGACAGGAAGATGCAACGGTCTATTATAAATAACTCTTTCCAATCTCTCCCTAGAGAGATATTATGAGATGAAGGTTCTCATTTTTGCCAGAAATCGGATATGTAATTCTTGGAAATAACCTTGTTTGAAAATCGTTAGTTCTACTTTTAAGAATGTTTCAGTGAGATTTTTTTTTCCTCTTCAGAGAATCTCTCCTCTTGAATTACGCGCATTATAATGGAATACTGTTCCTTCTTCTGTAATAGATCTTGTAACAATGATAAAGAGAGAGCAGTATCTTCAAACAATATTAATATTTTAAAAGCAGAAATCCATAGAGATTTGTTAGTATAACGAAATATAAAAAAAAAATTAAAAAAAAAATTGCAGAAATAAGACATAAAGGAAGCCATTTGCACAAAATAAAAAGGACACCCCATACGTGAGATATATAATAAGGCAGAAACCAAACAAATCACAAGAACTTATTTAAAAGTAAGAAAACCTTATATTTGATCAACTACGATTTTCAGTCTTGTTTTTCTCAACTTCCAGCCTTTTGCCTTATTCAAAAGGTTTTATATC
>NC_090740.1:37143842-37146342 GCF_036898095.1 Palaemon carinicauda
CCTCCTCCACAGATCATAACCGGAAGTTTTCCGTCCAGAACTTTGTCAAACGCCTACGGCTCCAGCGAAATATGGTAGTTATCACCATAGCAAGATGGCAAGGCCCACAGAATTCACCATGCTCAGGCGTTTGGCAACCGATTGTTTGGCAGTCACTAAACAAAAATTTACCGAAATGGAAGAAATGGGCCTTTTCCAAAATACCTCAAGCCCATGGTGTTCACCTTTACACATAGTCCTGAAGATAGATGGCTATCTGCGTCTGAGTGGTGATTACAGGCGCCTGAACATGCTGAGCGAACCGGATCACTAACCCCTCTCAAACATCACTGACACAACTAGTAATTGCACAAAATGAAAGATTTTTCCACGCTTAACTTCCTGAAGGGGTATTACTAGGTGCCAAGGAACCCAAAACACATTGCTGGTACTGCCATTACCACACTCGTTGGTACATACACCTTAAATTACTCCTTTGTAATGCTGGAGCCACTTTTCAATATCTTATGGATGGTATCTTAAGGGACCTCTTCTGCTGTGTATGTTACGTGAACAACATACTTGTGTCCTCATTTTCCATAGAAGAACACCTCCGTCTCCTTCCCATAATACTCGACCGCATAAAAAGGAATGGCCTTGTTGCCGGATACGACAAGTATATCCTTTGGCGCTAGCGAAGTATCATTCTTAGGGCACTGCATAACTCCATCACACCCACGACCGTCAAAACACTACAAGAATTCTTGGTTTAGATCAACTATTATACCTGATTCCTACCAGCCTTTGCCGCCATTCTTGGCCCTGTCAACGCTTCCCTCTGGAGCAATTCAAAAGACCTGAAATGGGGTCCCCTTCAAGAAGCAACATTCTTTAACTCAAAGAAATCCTTATTAACCACTGCTGCTCTCCCATTTACTGTGCTACATGAACCCCTCCTCTCTACAAATGCCAGCGACGTCCCTATTGCTGTAGTACTAGAGCAGGTGGTTAACAGCTCGTCCCACCCATAGGCTTTCTTCAGTAGAAACTGACCAAAGCATAATCAGGGTAGTCTAACTATGACCATGAATTACTGGTGTCACACTTAGCAGTCAGTCACTTTCATCACGTAGCGTACTGGTCTAACGCCTAGTCCACCAATCAACACTGACATCTCTCTGCAGTGGCTGAATACAATTGCACCATTCAACACATCACTGGGAAAAGGAATCTCATTGGTGATCCCCTGTCAAGAAAAATTTTGGCTGTCATTCATCTGGGATTGGATTATAATGCCTTGGCAGAAGCTCATTAAAAAGATCCAGATACCAAGCACGTTGGACATCCTGCACATTCGTCCGATGGAAATATGTCCCCCTAGACAAATTCAATGGTAACCTCCTCTATTTTGTTAGTACTGGTAGACCTAGACCATGGATACCTGCTCCCAGGCGTCGACAGGTGCTTAATTTCATTCATGACCTTTTCACATTCCTTGCGTCAATCTACTGCTAAGGATTGGGTCTACTCCTATACTTCATACCAAACTTCAAAAGTATATCCACAAACAGATTCAGTAGGCATCTTTTCTCAACTTCAGTGTAGTTTTGCCCACATTCACGTCAATGTTGTAGGTCTCCTACCCACATCTCAAATGCATCGTTACGTGTTTACCGTCATCAAAAACTCCACTCATTAGCCTAAAGCCCTTTCTATGGAAACTGCAATGTCCGCCTCATGAACATCTGCCTTACTCTCAGGATGAATAGCGAGATTTGATATCCTTGAGTATATTATTTCAGACAGGGATACCACTTCTATTCCTCAATTTTTGACGTCATTAGCAAATCTCGCAGGAATCACCCTACATCAGACAACCGCCTAGAACCCTGCTGACAACAGAATGGTTGAACGTTTTCATAACGCCATCAAAGCATCTTTGAGGTTCCGCTGCAAGGACTCCAACTAGTTTAATCAGCTTCCCTTGGTCTTCCTGAGTCTAAGGACAACTCTTAACGATACCCCGGAGGTTCTGGCAGCTAAAATGGTGTATAGCCACCAGTTGGTCGTCCCTGCCAGTTTTTTTTCCATCTGCAATCTCCTTCCCATAATCTCCAGGGACTACGTCACGTTGTAGGAAAATTCACTCCATGCTGTCAGACCTACAAGACTCAAGTCTAGCAACACAAATCTGCACACCACAACACATGTTTTCCTATGCAGTGACACTAGGAAACCACCGCTAACGACCCTTGCACGGGAGCTTTCCTTGTGATCCATCGTATGCCGAAAGCTTTCTTAATCAACATTCGTGGCAAAGAATATAGGGTCTCCTTACATCGCCTAAAATCTGCATACGTCCTACCAGATGACATGCCTATAGTAAGCCTCTCAAAAGTAGGGAAGCCTATTTCACATGTATTCCTTCCTTTCAGGGAGGGAGCCTTGTAACACACGTGTTTCCTACACGCTTTTATACTGTAACGGTTTAGCTTTTTATCTTATCACGCACTCTTCCCTG
>NC_090740.1:37158842-37163842 GCF_036898095.1 Palaemon carinicauda
ATTATAAAGCAAAGTTTGTATAAGAGTCGCCAAAGTCAGAATGAATTTGTGACACCTTCTCCAAGGTGACCACTCTTAATAACTATCGGATAAAGGTCATATCCGCATAGGAACAAATTTGCATCTCTGCCACTCTCCCGTTAGGGTACCACCTCATTCCTTCCTAAAGAAGGGTTAAGGAGAGTGGACTTTGCTTAAATCAGGGAACAATCTTAAAAAGACATACCATGATAAAAATATCCATATTTTAATCTTAATGCTCAGTACATATCCAATAAAAATGAGTGTGGGCGAATAAAATGCAGGGTTCACTATGAACTAGTTTATTAAACATTTAATAAACATGCATATCAGATCTACCTTTATAAAAAAAATTTAAAAAGTGGATGATATCTATTAAAGCACAAAGAAAACAGTCAACAGAAAATAATGTTTCATCTACCATGAAACAGACTTGCCACTTTAATTGAATAAATAATAATGCTACAGTCTGTATACTGTTTAATTACACTAGCGTAAGGAACGCTTGGCACAAGTGTCCGTATTATGCTATAGTTCACCAACGTCAATGGAACAGTTCGTAAGGACACTTTCGTGGCCTATCGCTCAGTGTGTAGTACACACAGTGACTACACACCCACCCTCTTAATTAATTGTCCCAAATTAATTACACTCTTCTTCGCAGAGTTAAAACAGAAGGTTAAATGATTCTACCTGCTGCTACCACAGATTATTTGAGTTGCTCCATTTGCTTAGCATAGTGCATAAAGAACACCTTGGATGACCACCAGTTGGTGAACGAACAAGATGTTCAAGATCCATATAAATAAGGAAATTTTATGGAAGAAGCAACTCCTCTCGGATCATGACTAGCGGGTGTACTGTCAGTACCCGATTCGAGAATAACACAGGTGAGTTTCGCCCTTAGTAATAGAAAACCTTGAGCCCGAGGTTTCTCATCTGATCAGCTTTCCTCCCATGAAGTCTGAAGTTCTATGAAGATAGAATTTAGGCACCCCACTGGAAATAGAGATACATCTTCCTTCAGAGGGTAGATTCTCTAGGGACCCCACCTGATGGTGGGTAGCATGTTCTTGGAAAGAAACTAGGGAGAGAAAATCATGATATGTAGGTTTCTGGTTTTCAGTAATGAAGCGAATACAGTCGACTTCTGTACTCGCTGAGACAGGGATGGATCTGGTAGCGGAACAAATTTTAGGCGTAGTTCCAATGTCAGAGGGAACAAAACGCTATTTGGCCACTTGTGGGCCACTATTGCCGCCTTCCCTTTTGAAGGATCTCAGCTTGTCAAGAACCTTCAAAAGGAGGTTGTGCGGAGGGAACAGATAAATACCGGACCATCTGTTCCAGTCTAGGGACATAGCGTCCATGGCCTCCGGTAGCGGATCCCCGTATGAGGACACATAACGATCCATTTTCTTGTTGTCTTTCGTCGCAAAGAGGTCTATCTGCAGCTCCGGGACTTGACTCGAGATGAAGGAGAACGATCCTGCGTCAAAGAACCATTCTGACTCTATTAATGTAAACCTGGATAGAGTGTCTGCTGTCACATTGCGGAACCCTTGAATGTGAACTGCTGACAGGTGCCATTTTTTCCTTTCTGCCAAACGAAAAATGGCCAACATTACTTGGTTGATTGGAGGTGACCTCGACCCATGTCGATTCAGGCATCTCACTATCACCTCGCTGTCTAGAACCAGTCTTATGTGGGTCGAGTGGCGAGGAGATACCTTCTTTAAAGTCAGAAGCACTGCCATGGCATCTAGAAAGTTGATGTGAAATAACTTGAAAAGATTGGACCATGCTCCTTGGACTCTCTTCTGATGAGAGTGACCTCCCCACCCTTCCTTTGAAGCGTCTGTGTGGATAGTTACTGATGGGGGAGGAGGTTTAAGAAGTATTGATTTCTTCAGTTGCTTGGCATTGGACCACGGCTTGAGAAGCGAACGTAGTCGAGTCAGTAGAGGTCTTATTAGATCTTTTCGCGCGTTTGATGCGTATTTCCTCCAGACTCCTGTTGCATCCTTTAGCTGTGCTCTTAGCACTGGATCTGTTGTTGAAGCACATTGTAGAGAGCCCAGCACTCTCTCCTGTTCGCGTCTTGATATCCGTTTGGATTTCAGCAGTCTCTTGACAGATCCTGCTATTTCTTTCCTCTTCTTCCCAGGAATGGAAAGTCGATGTGACTCCAAATTCCAGTGGATTCCCAACCACTGAAATTTTTGAGCTGGAGAAAGTCGAGACTTTTTGATATTGATCTTGAATCCCAGATGTTCCAGGAACTGGATCACTCTCTTAGAAGCTTGCATGCATTCTGTCCTGGATGCCGCCCACACCAGCCAGTCGTCCAAGTAGGCTACTACTTGGACCCCCTTTAGGCGTAAATGATTGACGGCTGCGTTTGCGAGCTTCGTGAAAATCCTTGGGGCTATGTTTAGCCCGAAAGGCATGGCTCTGAAGGCGTAAAGTTTTCTATGTAACTTAAAACCTAGGTAGGAGGAGAGGTGGCGATTAATTGGAACATGCCAATAAGCGTCAGACAAGTCTATAGAGACAGTATATGCCCTCTTGGGCAGTAGGGTCCTTATGTGTTGAAGTGTGAGCATTCTGAACTTATAGTTCATTATGAACTTGTTGAGTGGCGACAAGTCAAGAATGTCTCTGAGTTTATCTGAGTCTTTCTTTGGAACACAAAACAGCCTCCCTTGAAATTTGATGGACTTAACTTTCCGAATCCCTCTTTTGTCTATGAGCTCTCGGACGTGTTCTTCCAAAACGGGGGTTGAGTGTTGGGAGAATGGAGGAAATTGAGGTGGAGGGCTGCTCCAACTCCAACCTAGTCCATTCTTTATTAGGCTGTGGGCCCAGGAATCGAAGGTCCAGCGATCCCTAAATAGCTGTAGCCTCCCTCCTACAGGAAGCATCTCACTTCTGCTGTTGTGGACCTGAGGCCTTGCCTCCTTGACCGCGTCCTCCCCTGAATCCCCTTCCTCTTGAGGGGCGTTTAGATGAACCTATGGCTGTTCCTCTAGCCCTCGAACGAAAGGAAGAAGTCTGCCTTTCGAAGGCTGGGTTAAAAACTGGCGACTGAGTCGCCACTTGTTGAGGTACCAGTTGGTACGTGGTTGGAGGTTGTGCCATCATCTGAGGCACCGCGGTCACAGGAAGTTGTTGCTGTTGATGCTGTCGGTAAGGTATAGCTGGCCGAGAAGATGGCGTAGGCATTTTTGTCTTCCTCTTGGGTTGGGGACCCTCATCCTGAGAAGACTTCCTCTTAAGATCTAAGCCCCACTTTTTGAGAAGGTTCCTATTTTCTGGGGCGGCCTTGTCTATTACCTCTTTAACCACATCGTTGGGAAAGAGGTCTTTACCCCAGATACAAGCGGATATCAGTTTCCTCGGTTCGTGTCTCACCACAGCCGAGGCGAACACGAACTCTCTACAGGCTCTCCTAGCTTTAATAAAGCTATAGAGATCCTTTGTGACCGTGGCCAGATGAGTTTTGGCCACCACCATGAACATGTCCTTGTTCTTGGGGTCACTTGCCATTGTTTCTAATGTCGTTTGCAACGACATTGATGCTGCAAGTCTTTCCTTTGTCTCTTGCTCCCTGCGGAAGAGAAACTCCGACAGCTTAGGGAGTTCCTCACCGAACTGACGTTCAGCAATATCAGCTTCCAGCTTCACGACTGAGAAGGTAAGGTGTACGTCCTTCCAGTCTTCTTGGTTCAAGGGCAAGGTCAGAGATAACGGCTTGGACTCCTCCAAGGAGGGGCATGGTCTCCCTGCCTCCACCGCCTTTAAGGCTGCCTTATATCCCTTTTTCATGAAGGGAAAGGCTCTGGTAGGAGAGGCCACAAAAGAGGGAAGCTTCTTACTCAAGGCTGGCACCTTTGAGTTCGTGAAGCCCCTCTCTTTCATCGAGCTTGATAGTAATGCCTGAGCTTTACTATGATCCAAAACTATGACCTCCTTCGGCTCAGTCTCCTCCTTTGAGACTGGCTCCTTCCTAAGGCGGACATAACAGTCCTGGTAGGAATCCTTATTGGGCCAAAATTCTACCTCTTCCAGGGGAATTGCTCCCAGCTTTTCAGATATAACGATCTTCCCGATTGTCATTGGCATATGTTCGGCATACCTCCAAGGATTGGTATCCGAACACAAAGTAAGATCCTTCACGTTGAGTCGCTTCTGGGGCCCACGTCATGCTGCAAGTCTACATATCTCCAGTTTCATTGCAGCCTCTTTCTCATCATTCTTCTTCTGAATTTGTTGGATCATCTCAACAATAGAAGAAAGTGTCCTTCCCAGGGCATCTGGGATAGCAGACGAAGTAGAGGGAACAGGTTCTGGGTCCGGAACTGATGTAACCGACACCTCACCAATTTCTTCCTCTTCTACTTGAGGAGTCTGGCACAGCTCCTCTTGACCTTCTCCTAGAAGGTCCTTCTCTGTAGAATCCGACACCTCCGACATCCTATCGTCCAATTGGATGTCTTGAAGGGCGGCCGAGACTTCAGAATCCACCGGATTCTGGGTAGTTGGTATCTCCACCTGAGGCTGGGGGATGATTGCATCAGCCGATGCTTTAAGGAAAAGGTAGGCCCTCATCTTCTCATTTGGAAGGTAGGGGCCCGGGGTGTTTTTCTGAAAACCCCTCACCCAGGATTGCAACTTTTCCCTGGCAGTATCCCTTGACTCCGTCGACTTGGGTCGTCAAAAGCCTCAGTAATCAGGTTAGAACATACTGTACAAACCTGAGGGTCCCAATACCGGAGATCACCTCTGGAGGCTGCGCATGGTGCGTGCCTCCTACAGTTTGATGTTCACAGAAGTCCTTACTGCGGACATTACAGAACAAACTCCCACCCTTCGGATGGTCCTCCTGTAAAGAGAAGAAAAATCCATGAGTATCAAGTGAAGGCTTTCACTTATATTGAAACATTTAGCTTATATAGAAAAGCTATAAAATAAAGAAG
>NC_090740.1:37168842-37176342 GCF_036898095.1 Palaemon carinicauda
AATTCTAATAGAGAACCATAAATTTGATATCATTTACTGTCAAAAACATGTGAAGTGTTAATGGAAACTGAAGAAATGCCATTTACATATATGAAATTGATAATTTCATTTGGTTCATTTGTGAAATTTTTAGATCAGTGTCATTTAACTTTGTAAACTGTCAAAAATCTTTGTAACATTGTTTAAACTTAAGCGCAAATAATTGTAGTAGATTACCATAAAACTTGATAGGGCAAGCCCTGGATTTTACATCTGATTAGTTCTTGAGGATAACTTGACTAAAAGTACCAGTTTCTTCTTTGATATGGCTGCATAGGTTTGAAAATTTTACGTATCCTTGATATAGTAAAGAAGTAAAAAACAAATGGATGTTTTCAATATCTTGTCCAAGGAAAATATGATCCGTGAGGTGTTTGGTTCATTAGACTTACAAAATTCATTACTTATACTTGGTTTATTATTTCATCTTATTGTGTATGCCAACAATCTTCTTTATACTCGCTTTATGAGTATTTACTAAATAATATCATTGACTTTAGGAGAGAAGATTCACCTGCCATTCCTGGGTGATATTCCTGGGCAACAGTGTACAGGTTGTTCGATCTACAACTGTTCTTAGAAAGTATAAATAATTGGGCAAGTAATTCTAGATTTAGATGTTGGGTAATAAATTAGTTAGAGTAGTGTAGTGAAATATGGAAGGAAATAGGTGCCAAGTGGCTTATGATAAATGTGCATTCTTGCGAAGATTTAGGATATAGATGAAAAGGAGACTGAGGATTATTGATACCAAAACCCCATAAGGAAATTACGGGCAAGAGTGTGTACCAGATTATGAGTGACATTTGGAGTTGGTGCAGCTGTTGGTGGTGGAGGAGCATATCGCCGCATTGGTGACAAGCATTTCATATTGGTATATGAAATCAATAAAGTGATGTTTGTTCAACATTGTTCTAACAATGTTGTAATGTGTTTTCATCTACATTCACCATAGAAACACATGCCAGTGGTACGGTCACTGTCATACAAGCATCTTGGACCAGGATTCGATTCCCGGGCGGACGGATGCTATTGTCTTTAAGTGATTTCGCCTCGAGGCTCTGATCCCGAGGTTGGTAAGAGAATCCAGACATTAATGTACTGAAATATAGAGCTTATTGGAAATAAGCCTATATATACATAAATCCCCCAACATGATATAGAGCAAAATGTCTGGATATATATATATATATATATATATATATATATATATATATATATATATATATATATATATATATATATATACATACATACATACATACATACATACACACACATATATATATATATATATATATATATATATATATATATATATATATATATATATATATATATATATATATATATATATATATATATATATTGAAATTGGGCTATAATCAGTTGGACTTAAGCTACCACAAACACATGCTAAAAGCTCCTCTTCTTGCTAACTTGCAAAAAATAACAGATAACTTTGGAGCTAAGAAATCTGCAGCCTTTATAATAATTAAAGGAAAAATACCATTTGGGTCTACACCTCCATTAACATCAAGGTCCATCAAGAGACCTTCAACTTCACGAGATCAAAAAGCTAAACTAATTAGTTTAGCCTCATGAAAACAGGAATGAGGAAGTTCGAGTTTCTCATTACTCTGCTTGATGTCAAACGCATCTGCCAAAAGGGTTACCTTTTCCTTTGGACAGTGAGTGACAGAGCCATCTGGTTTAAGTAAAGGAGGAATGTTGCATCTACACCAAAGAGTGCAGATTTAAGGGTAGTCCACCACTTATGCTCCTGGGTTATACCAGATAAGGTTTCTTTTATGGTTGAACTGTATTCTTTTTCAGTTGCGGCATAAACTCTCCTAGCAAAAGCTTTAAGATGAGTATAGTTATTCCTTGTCAAAGCTGATCTGTTACCCATCCAAAAATGATAGGCCTCCTGCTTCTCCAAATAAGCATGTTTACAATCATATTTGTCCTTCACTCGTTACCTTAGTACACGAGAAGGGATACGCCTATCAATTTTGCTGATTAGATTCTCATTCCAAGGGACTACAGGATCAACACTACTATACGATTGTGACCAATTTAAGGCAAATCGATCATGCAAAATCCCATTCCAGTCTGCTTGAGATTTCATATAAATTTTCCAAGAGTATGATACATCAGGGACAGGCTGCTCAGTCTTCAATACTAATGAAATCAAAGCATGATCAGATGTCCAAACTGGAGAACCACCCTTACTTGTTATAATGCCAGGGGAGTCGGTGTATACGAGTTCCGAGCAGTTACCAGTCCTGTGAGTAGCTTCACTTATGATCTGCTCACAGCCTGATTCTCAAGCCATGGCGATCGGTAGGATAAACAGAATTTAACCACTTCCTATGATGAGCATTGAAATCACAAACAGAGACAAAAGAGGCCTTTCTATCATCTTCTTGTATCTTACCCATAATGGTAAGAAGACAATTAAAGATAGGATCATCCATGTCAGGATTCTGGTAGATTGAACACAAGTAAAAGTTGTTATGCCTGCCAAAAACTTTTATTACCTTAATCTCTTGACATCCACATTCATAGCAGGACTTATGAGAAGCAGGGTACTCAGTCCTAGTATACACCGCCATTCCCCTGGCTCTATGGATGTCATCACGTTTCAACATAATTGGCTTCTTGAAACAAGTTATAAGGAGCTCAGATGAGTGCCTCATATTAGAAACCAAAGTTCCTGAGCACAAAAGAATATCATATGGTCTGGACGCAACTGTAAAGTCTTGAATATTTGCATTAAGTCCACGAATATAGCAACAAACTGGCCCTGGACTTTGCTCAATGTCTCGAGACAGCATGAGAATTAATGGTGATAAAAAAGACACATCATGCATAAAAACCAAATTAGCAAGGATGATAACAAGAAGAGTATGTACAGAAATATAAATAAAGTAATTGATCAAATGAATAGACTAGAGAAAAAAAGTCGGGAAAACTGGTCAGCATGGAGGAGCCGATACACCATGCAAGGCTAAATACCCTTCAGGATATTCACTTCAACTGAAGGGAGGACAGTAAGGATGGTTTTGAAAAGTAAATGAATCATATAAGAAAAAGACAACCTCTTCATAAACCACCAAGCATCCATGGCCTTTCTATCAAGCCTGTCCAACACACCATTTCAAAAAACAAGAAAAAAATAAATAAATAGTTAAAGCACATTAAAAAATATAAGGTAGAGCAGTGTGCCCGAGTGTACCCTCAAGCTAATAAACTCTAACCCAAGACAGTGGAAGACCATGGTACAGAGGCCATGGCACAACCTAAGACTAGAAAACAGTGGTTTGATTTTGGAGTGTCCTTATTCTAGAAGAGCTGCTTACCATTGCTAAGGAGTCTCTTCTACCCTTACCAAGAGGAAAGTAGCCATTGAAGAATTACAGTGGAGAAAATAGCCCCTTCATCGAAGAAGAAGTGTTTGGCAATCTCAGTGTTGTTATGTGTATGAGGTAAGACGAGAATGTGTAAAGAATAGGCTAGACTATTCGATGTATGTGTAGAGAAAGAAAAAATGAACCGTAACCAGAGAGAGGGATCCAATGTATTACTGTCTGGTTAGTCAAATGATCCATTAACTCTCTTGCAGTAGTATTTCAACGGGTGGCTGGTGGTCTGGCCAACCTACTACCTTAGAAAACACATAAGACTCAATTTACATTTGTTTTGGGTGATTTCTTTACATCGAAAGAAGAGAGGAAAATCAGCAGTAGGTAAATTTAGAGTAGGCACAAGGAATGGTAGAGGAGACTTGCTTGTAGAATTTGCTGAAAGAGGCAATCTTAAAATCATGAATATCTTTTTTAAAAAGGTTCATAGAAAATGGATATGGAGAAGCCCAAATGAAATAACGGGGAATTAAATAGATTTCTTTTCCAATGAAAACATCGATTTAGTTGTAGATGTAACAGTGTTAAACAAGTTAAAATCAAGCTATCACATGAATGGTGAGAAGCAAATTTGGTTTATATATTAGGAAAGATGGAAAAAATTAATCTTAAAAAATTAAATAAACACTCCTGTAATGAGAGAAAAATTTGATGAGTTAAGTTTAGCAATAGAAAATAGTTACTCACAACTGTATGATGAAACAGGACAAAGTAAAGCAAAGAATAATAGTAATTTAACAAAATTTGTATTAGAATCCCCCCAAAAATAGGTGTTAGTGTTCCTAAACAAGATCAAGGAAAACTATCAGAAAACCTAAAAAACCTAATAATCAAAACATTGAAAATGAGGGTAGAAATCAACAACAAACAAGCTAAAAACAAGATATTTACAAACACAATCAGACCAAAATTGAGGCAACACTAAAGAAAGGAAAAAAGAAGACTTGAAACAGGGTGCCCATAGATGTTTGCTTTAAAGGAGGAAAATGGAAATACTATCCACAATAGAGATTGAGTAATGAAAATTGCCGAGGAATTCTATACAATTTTATACAGCAGTGATATAAGAAATAACTTCACCAATAGATATAATAAAACTCCTGAACCGGTACCAAACGTAACAGTAGAAGCTTTCAAAGGCACGGAAAGAGGCAAACCAGTAGAAGAAGATGGCCTAACAATTGATTTATTAATATAGGGAAGATATTTCATAGTAGTAAAACTGGAAAAACTTCATCATTATGCTAATTCACAAAAAGGGTGACACAAAGTACCTGAAATATTAGCCCCCAGGCTTTAGAAATGGGTATTCAACAACTGTTCATATCCATGTAATTAACCTGCTAATGGAGTATGACAAGGCCCCATGTATGGCATTTATAGGCTATGAGAAAGCTTTTGAATCTATCAAAACCTATGCAGTAATGGCAGCCCTTCTAAAACAATGAATAGAAAAATCGTATTTTAGAACGATTGAAGACAGGTGTACAATGGGTGCACCAATCCTAAAATTACATAATATTAGTGAGAAAATTCCGTTTGAGAAAGGAGCTAGACAGGGAGACATCATATCTCCTAAACAGCATGCCTAGAAGAGGTCTTTAAGCATATAGATTGAGAAAATATAGGAAATAATATGATTTGCAGATGCCATAGTTGTGTTTACTGAATAATGGGAGGAATTACTAAAAATTATATAAGATTTGAATAGAGAAACCAGAAATGTATTACTAAAAATCAAAATGACCAAAACTAAGATAATGTTCACTGAAAAGGCAGAGACACCAATTAAGAGCTATGAACGAGTCCCTAGAGATTTTTAATGAATATGAGTATTTAAGGCGGACAGTAAGTGTTTCCTCGGGACACAAGACCGAAAATAAAAGAAGGATAAGCATCGGAAGGAGTGCATTTGATAAACAAAATGAGATCATGTGAAGTAAAAGGCCACTTTCTCTAAAAAGGAAAGTATTTAATGAGATGGTCCTACTAGTATTGACTTGTGCTTCAGAAACTTAGAACCTTACTAAAACCTGAGAACATAGGCTAGTTACAACTCAAAGAGCCATTGAAAAAATGATAGGAATAATACTTAGAGACAGAAAAAGAGCAACAAGGATACGAGAGCAAAATAAAGTAAAGGATATTCTAAAACCATGTAAATAAGAGAAGGGACATGGGCAGGACGTATAATGAGAATGAAATCTTGCTTGTTCACCTCTCCGCTTTTCATCAATCTTTCTCTCTAGTCAATTCAGAATGAGCATACAATATATTTTCATGACAACTGACGTAAGTATGAAGGCTCTGTAATTATTGCAAATAGTCAGATTTTTTTTTTCCACCAACAATTCTAGCTCTCATTCATGAGGTTTTGCCTTTTCACGCCACATTCCACAGAAAAAATCTTGTAAGTATTCTGGGAGTTACTTGGTGACGGGTTGTTGCAAGGACAACCCCTACACCCTTGAATCACTCCAACTGACAAATGTCCCAAGAAAACAAACTTTCCCCTTACGTTATCTAAAACCAGACTCTTAGACAAAAGGACAAATAACAAAACATGACCTTAATACTATATTTCTTATAAACTAAAACAATTAAAAAAAAAAAAAAAAAAAAAAAAAAAAAACATTCAAATAATCGAAACAATGTCAATCACGAAACCTTAATACTAAAGACAGACAAACAAATCACCAAACCTAAATCTTCAAAAACAAAATATACAGTAAGTACATGTGTGAGCATGGACACCGTTGCCACTACTCAAAATAACCCTCACAAACCCGACACCGACACAGTTCACAAACAGTAAAAAAAAAAAAAAAAAAAAAAAAAAAAAACACACACACAAACTAGAATAATAATCACATCCAAGTTTACAATATTTATACAGTATGTATGATTGTGTGTGGACACCGTTGTCCACACAAGACCCAAGAGACCTTCACAGCCCACTGCCACAACTTATTGGCAAACGGTAGTACCCCGATTCAAACTACCACACTCACTTCCTATATCGGGCTAATTAATCATCATCATCACAATCTTCATTATCAGTGATCCAAACGAAAAATCCTTCAAATGGGCTGGGTTATTATGGCATCAATATAAATAAAATCGTTCAGAATAATCAAATTATAATCATAATCATAGTCCAGGTCGTCAAAAAGTAAATAAATCTGAGCAGTTATATCAAGTTCTGTTGAAATCAATTAAGGTAAATCCAGCATTCACACACAACCGTCTCTAGCAGCAGTCAAATCAAAAAGCCATCGCTCCGAAACATTTACTACTGTCTTAACCTAGCTAAAAGTAAACAAACAACCTCATTTATACCAACAGTCTTTCTCACAATAAACCATCGATACTCTCTCTCTCTCTCTCTCTCTCTCTCTCTCTCTCTCTCTCTCTCTCTCTCTCTCTCTCTCTCTCTCTCTCTCTCTCTCTCTCTCTCTTGGGATTTGGCAACTAAATCAAAAATAAGAATAAAACAAAATCTTCCACAACTTCATTTTCGGCCACAATCATCTCGGCAGTTATTCCTTCGTATCCAGAGGCTTTACATCTTTTGAGTTTTTAATAATATCTTCGATTTCGAACACACTAAATTTATTCATGGGCACATCAAGGCCTTCCTCAGCTTTAGGTATATCAATCAAATTTTCCCCTTCATATCTCCTAATAATGACTTCACCAAAGTGTTCCACACAAGGTTGCCTTACTTAATTTTATGCTGCTATAATAGATCCTTCTCTCTTTTTCATGGGTATATGCTTCTTCTTTTTTGCCCTAGTAAAGATTTCATTAATAATTTTATGAGCAATTCTTACCCCATAATCATTGCTTGAATTCATATATTTTTTCAGCCACACCAGCTTTCCTGCCTAAATATTCTCTTTAGTCATTCCCGGCTTTTCTTTTGACCTCTCAACAATACTGGAATACTTATCATGCTCTACCTTGTAATTTTCATTCCTTCTTCAGAAAATTTCAACAATCGATATGTGTCTTTCTCTTCTTTCTAAGACGT
>NC_090740.1:37188842-37196342 GCF_036898095.1 Palaemon carinicauda
TTTTTTGTATTTTCTTGCTAGCGTAACACACACATTTTGCAAATAAAATTATGATATGACATTTCATATTTTATGTGAATCTTTAAACAGAGAGAGAGAGAGAGAGAGAGAGAGAGAGAGAGAGAGAGAGAGAGAGAGAGAGAGAGAGGGCGGGGGGAGGGGATGAATGAGAGGGGGTTAATCGCCAGGGATCTTTAAGGCTACCCGCTGAGTTTCCCACCCTGTGACTGACATCCCTGTTGGGGTAACTGTAGGCGTGCGTCAGTTGCCAGCCTATAGAGAAACACAAACAGAGAAACCGACATACAGACGAGTAGAACCTTTTTAAGCACAGAGGACAGACCTGAAAGGGAATGCCATCGTTGTTTATGGATGTTGCTGCTCTTACTCCTCCCCCTTCCTCAATATTTCATTGTCACAATCAGGATGCGCCTGTTGTCTGTGTGCGACGATATGGAAGGATACGTCTACGCTCCTTTGCTTTGTTCGCTGACGGAAAAGAATGTCATTTCTTTGTTGGCTGAGAGATGAGCAGGAGAAAATATTGTGTGAGATGGATTGGTTCTCTTTTGATCTTTTGGATGAAGGCATATTTTGTAGTAATTGTACAAATGGATTTCAAAATTAAGATTCATGCGCTTGTACATGAGGGTTTTCATACCTTTTGCACCTTGTAGGATAGACAATTTTACATACCATTAGGATATTTATGTTTAGAAGTCAACTTTCCTCACGACAAGAAGAGTTTCAATACTTTTTAACAAATATCAGTGTTTTCGTGTTAAACGAGTAAAACATGATTTCTGCATACTCTATATGAATTTTATTATGTAGCAGAAAATGGCAGTAAATCACGTCTTAAGTTGAATAGGAAGGTAAAGACATGCACACTGTAGGAGTGATTAGGAATTTATATCCGAAATCAAAATGCTGTATTTTGCAAAGTGTAACATTAACGCGTTATTTTATTAATGATGGAAGTAGTTATTTCTTCCTTTTCAGTATATGAAAATTGACAAATGTTATGTTATATCACTAAATATTACTTGATGTATATTATTGCAAGTAAATTTTGTGTTTGAGGAGGGGCGGACATTATTTTGCTTGCCTTTCCCCTTATATCATGAAGAGTCAAAATACATTTGAAGGAGCCACGGAAATTTATGATATAGGTACTTTATTACAGAAATGGTGAGAAACAATTTTATCTAGTAGAAACGTTATCGGCTATTAAAAAAACAGGCTAGCTTGTTCTTGGGTAAACATTGACTGCTGCTATTAAAATGCATAGTACCAGTATATATTAATAAAATCGTTGTAATTTTTTAAGTTGATCCTATTCGACCTTTTTATATCTTGTTCTTTCAAATGGTTTTTAAACCATAGTATGCAAGGGAATTTAAGAATGATGGTAAGGTCACTAAATTGTTACTCATAATGAGCCTAATAGATTTTTAGCTTGGCACAACATACATATGCAAGGAGGTGAAAAACCACTCCAGGCAGCAATTGAGAAGCCAAGAAAAAAAAAAATATTGAATGAAGCATTTTAGGTAGATGGTTATTTTATTAGGATCATACTTCTACAAGTATGGAGTACATCGCTGATTATATACAAATAAGGGTTTAAATAAGAAAAATAGATATACAAGAGCTACGTTTACAAATCAAGAAAACATTTTTAACGATTGTATCTGTATGTTTACTATCTGAAGAAAAATAAATTGGTTTATGGATAAATTAACTTCTTCAGTAAGGTTGTACTGAGAGAACTCGACAGTTACAAACATATCCATATTTTATATGTCGGTATAATGCAATGGAATATGCAGAAGTCTTAAATTCTTTAATTGGTAGCTGACTCTTTTTAAGCATGAGGTGATATCCATAAATTACCCATTCAACTGACGTATTATGTAGATCTAATCGTTCCTTTATTTATTCGTTTAGCTACAATAGTTGACTCAATATCATTGGGTCTAATCTTTATAAGATGCCATCTGATATCTTTTTCTATTTTCAACCTAATCCGTCTAAGTTAACATACACTTGGAATTCCTTCCCGTAAATTAACCCGCAATCGCCCAGTAATCTAATGCAAACAATTCATTGCTATTGGTAGTAACTAGCATATCATTAGAGAATTTGAACATACGGATATTCAGATCTTAACAAAGGTTACTTGATTTTCAAGTTTAAGTCTTTACTCCAAAATCAAGCCATAGGTTCATATAAACAAATTTAAGTAAAATGGACCTAATAACTGCATGTACTAGGTTTGACATTTCATATCATTCACATAAATTTGGAATATAGTTGCTTTATGTTCTTACAAAATGCAGACACAGGTTTTCCCGTAACAAGTTCTATGGAAATCGCCACTGTATGAATATCTATTATCATTATGTAGACAAGTAATTGCAATCTTCCCACTTCAGGGTACGTGTACACGGTTGAACAGTTGAACAGTGCTCGTCGAACACCAATTGTTTCCAGTTAATATTAAGAAGCAGAAATAAGGGTTGATGGTGTCACTAATAGCGCACTAGGAAGACATCACAAGAATAGATGGATATAACATTCCGGACATGCTTAGAGAACACTATGACCTTGTAATGTTAACAAAAGGGAAACTAAAACCAATGAAAAATCCAAGAATCACAGTAGAAAAGGTAAAGAATTTCCTAGGAAAACTAAAGAAAACAAAAGAAAGCCGCAGGACCGGATAGTCTTAAACCCGAGCTCTATAAGGCACCAGGAAAAGCAAAACATGTCTTGAAACCTTAGAGAAATGTTACCAAAATTAGTTGGACGAAAAAGAAAAACCAATTATGTGGAAGAAGCCAAGAACAAAGATGGTTGAAAAGAAAAGAAGGCTAATGGCAAAAGACCTAAGAATCATAGCTCTATTAAATATTTCACGTAAAATATTCATGATGATGGTGAAAGAGGAAAGAGAAAATCACCTAAGAATGAATGAGGAAGATAATGAATGTCAAGCAGGATTTACTGTACAGGTGGAGCCAGGAAAGAGGAAAATATCTTTATATTGCAGTATTGTGTAGAAGAGAGCTATAGAAACATATAACCCTTAATAGTAACTGTTATTGACTTTAGTAAAGAATTTGTCTCTGTAAAATGGGAGGTATTGATAGAAGTTTTGAAGGAATTTAGAATTAACACCAAAATCATAAGTGCAATTGCAAATATTTATCAAGGAGATACTACGGCATTGACTTAGGGTAGGTATAGAACAAGAAATAGAGGTTACGAGTAGAATAAAACAGGGTTGCACAGGATCAACTTCACTTTTTAAACTAATTACGTATTTATCATGAAGAAAATAGAAGAGGAAGGAAACGGTTTCAGAAATCATTTAATAGAGATAGAATCATTATATTTTGCAGATGATGCCTTAGTGATTGTAGAGGATATATACAGTGCAAAGGGTAACATTCAAATATTCGTAGAAACTGGTAAAAAATGTGGGTTAGAAATTAATAGAGAAAAGAGTAATATGACTTATAAAATGAAAGAAAAGCCAGATCACCTAGAGGGCATCAAAGTAGTAGAAATTTTAACATACTTAGGAAGAAAGCTAGACAGTAATATAAACATATTTAAATCTCTGAAAAGGGTAATGATAGAAAAAGCACAAAAAGATAGCTAATTTAACATATTCAGTCAAAGAGAAAAGTTGCAATAAAGTAATAATAGGAAAAACGTTCTGGAAAAGTATGGCTTTACCATCAATTTTGTATGGAACAAGCATTATAAATCTAACAGAGACTGAAATAGAGAAACTGCAAAGGGTAGAGAATGGAGTATACAGGAAGATTTTAGGTGCCACGAAAAGCACAGCTAATACTATTCTAAGAGGAGAGATAGGTGCATCTTCTATGAAAGCAAGGGTGATGGATGGGAAGTGGCAGTACTTAAATCGTACCCTGAATGGGGAGAAGGAAATACTGAAAACAATTATCCTGGATATTCAAGAAAAAGAAGGAAGATGGTGGAAACAGCCAGCAAAGTACGTAGAAGAATTAAGTATAGACATAAGACAGATAAGAAGAATGAACAAGGCAGAAATAAAATCGGAAATCAGAAAGTGGGATACTGGAAAATGGAAAGACGAAATAGAGAGTAAAGTGAGCTTAGAAATATATAGAACGTAGAAGAAAGAAATTGAAGAAGAGGAATTTTATGACAACACATTTGCTTCAGTGATATTTTTTATAGCAAGAACTAATACGTTAAAAATAAACATTGTAAATAGACACAATGGAGGGAATGTAAACTGTAATTTTTGTGAAAATGAGAAGGAAGATTTGATACATTTCTTGTTGTTTTGCCAGGGATACAGTAAAGAAAGGAATGAAATAATTGAACTACAACAACCATAGAAGGAAGACCGAAAGAAAATAGTAGGATAATTTTTATTTAGTGAAACAAATATAGAAAAGAAAAAAGAAGTATTAAAACAGATATGGAGAAAGACAAAACAGTAGAAGATAAACTTTGGAGACGCCGTTGCAAAGGCTATGCCTCACCCCTGAACCTGAACCTGAACCAGAACCTAAGTGGTGCCAAGGGGTGTGTTGCACAGTGACCGTCTTGGTAGTCGAGCTTCAAGCACTTTCCAGAGGGACACGATTGGCGGATTTAGACTTCTTTACCAGATGAACTTTAGACTTTAGTTGTTTGGGTTTCACTTTCCCTGTAAACATAAGTAGCTGTAATTCTGTTCCGGATGAACGGTGCTCTTAAAAAAAGGTATAGTGTCAATTGAAAAAATAACATCATAATCTTAAAATTGGATTTTATGTTACTGGTTTAGAAGTCGAAGAAGAAAATAGAATCCATTTGGTATCAATAATGAAGAGAGTACACAAATTGGACTAATAAAAAAAAAAAATAAATAAATAAAATAAAGCGGTGCTCGTGCCTTCTCATTTGCATCCCCAAATTATAATATTTAGACGATGTAACTAACAACCTTTTTTATTCAATTAGGGGCGCCCAGTCTCATATGCATGGAGTCTCATCTTGCAAAAAAAAAAAAAAATCCCCTCTCTCTCTCTCTCTCTCTCTCTCTCTCTCTCTCTCTCTCTCTCTCTCTCTCTCTCTCTCTCTCTCTCTCTCTATATATATATATATATATATATATATATATATATATATATATATATATATATATAAATTTTGTTTATTTAAACAGCCGTGCCAAAAAGTCCTGTGCCAGAAAGTGTGCTCCAAAAATTCTTATTCCCTATAGGGGAACCTATAGGTCTACCTGCTGAGTCGTCAATAGCCATTGCCTGACTCTCCCTAGTCCTAGCTTGGGTGGAAAGGAGGCTTGAGTGCACGGGCAATGTCACTGTCCCTTGCTTTTGCCATTCATGAGCAATCTCTAAATACAGCTACTTTTGTTTGACTGCAGATATCTTGAACTTGTCATTCTTTGCAATAAACGGTTATTGCTTTAATTACACTTCCTGTCTTTAAGAATTAACTGCATTATGCATGATTGTCAATTCTGCCAATGATATCAGGTTTTGAAGTTTTGTCATTTGCTTCAAAATCAGTGATACAGTTTACATTGTAGAATAATGTATCAAAATCACTGTCATAAAATTCATTAATATTGATCAACAAGTTAGAGGAATTAGTAGGATAATATCTATAACAATTTTGTAACGAAAAAACTCCTCGATTCATATATCATTTTTATTCCCCTTCCTTCTCAGTAATCTCCTACATTTACCATAGTTCCTTCTTCAACGCATTCTGTAACCTGTTGTATATCCGATGTATTAAGAGTCAAAGTAAAGAAGTAGCTAAATTGTTTTGATGATTTAAAACCTAAGGACGTTAGTTGGAGCTATAAAATTTACTGTGTTGTCTGACATTTGTTTTACAGGCAACGCCCATTTAATCTTACACCGGGTTTGTTTATCGGCTTTTGTACAGCATAAGGTATGGTAAAGAGGAGATAGCACCAACATGATTTGGAAAAATCATATCCTTTCCCCGTCTCTTTATAAAGCAACGGTATTATCGAGTGAAAGTCTCAGACATGACAGCAATTCAACTTTAAGCAGAGCGTGGGATTCAATGAGGCTAACAATAAAATCTTTATCTGCCAACGTTCAAGCACATGACCATAGGATGAAATTTAGACGACGCACGAAAGAAGCTCTTTGGTTTGATATATACAGTACCTGACTTCTAGAACCAAGTTAAAATTTGAATTGTTATTTGCCCTAACCTGAAACCATTAGGCACCAGACTGGCGAACGTTAGTAAAGTAAATAAAATTTGGTTATAGATGCAGGGCTGGACATTACCTCTTACGTGTGAACACAGCCGTAAAATTCATTTACTTCACAACGCACTTTTTGGGGCGCTTGAAATCTCCTAATACTCTATAAAAGAAAAATCTTGCATTTGTATCTCTTTACGATACAAAGCTGCAAAATATTTGTTTTTCTTTAACGTGACGGGGAAAACGTACGAACTGTTTCATTATTTTATTTTATTTTCTAGCACACATGCAAATTCAAGTTTTTTTTTTTTATGAAAGGATTATTTCAATTCTACATTATTTTTAGATATACACCATGATGCAAATGGAGAGGTAAAAATAATTATTGTAGCGATGCATGACCAAAGATTCAGGATGCAAAAACTATCAATGTTTGAAGGAAAATAATTTTAATGTTATAAATTTTTATTGATATCATTTTCATATTTGATTTTTTGTTAGGATATTTTTATTACCTTCCATATTTTATTTTTAAAGTAAGTTTTATTTTTCATTAATTCTTTTCTGTACAGATATTTTTATAGCAGATGCAGTTTTTTCTGTAATTTAATCACAAGTTTTGATAATACCATTGTGCCAATAAAGTAGATCATTATGTGCACATAAAAAATAGATAAACATCCCACCGAGTGATATTTAAAAATGTAAACCGTATGCCATTTTATGATGCTCTATTAAAGAAACAGGCAGATCTTGTTATTTCACTATCAAACGAGTCATATCATCGGAAAATCTCTCTGTATAATACAATATAGATTTCTGCATATGAGTATAATTACGAGGAAAATCATAAAGATTTGAAATAAAAATAGGAAATACTCGAAGTTTTACATTCACTCTATTTATTAAGTTTTAGTAAGTAAGTGGGACAGATGTTTTCATTTTATCTATTTCATCCAGCGTGTTAATGTAGCTTTTGATTTAAGATCTTTGAAGGATATTCTACATACTTATAACATCGAAACGTATGTATGCAGTAAAATATTCCATATATATAAAGAATAACAACTTGTTTTCGACGTAAACATTTATTACCACACGTAGCTTCATTCCGTATAAAGTCGATATAAAAATAAAAAAAAATAAAATCCCTTTCTTTATCTCTTGTGTTCTGGAAATTAAAACAATAAAACAGGAAACCTCCGTTTACAAGTAGTTAAAATCTCTTTTGTAAG
>NC_090740.1:37206342-37211342 GCF_036898095.1 Palaemon carinicauda
AATGATCAACGAATTTAAGAAATATAGTTTAGATATCTTGGCCCTAAGTGAAACACGCTAGAAGGGGATTGCCAAGAAAACCTTTGACCAAGGCCATATGTATATTTACTCTGAAAGAATAGATGGAGTTGGAAGAGAAGGGGTTGGAATGATGATGACACCAAGAGTAGAAAAAAGTCGATTGTTACTTACAAAGTTTAAATCAAAGCTTTGTAATATGAGTATTAGAGTTTACTTTGCACCAAGAAATGATTTCCCTGAAGAAAGGAAAGATGAATACTACGAAGAACAGTAGAGTGTAATACATGAGATCCCAGAGAGAGATATGGAAATTTGGATTGGTAACTTCAATCCTAACTTTGGAAGGAATTATTGAGGTATAGAGAATGTGATGAGTGTCAAAGGTCTTGGCGAAATTGCAAATGAAAATAGGAGCCCCCTTCTTAGATTTCTGTTCAGCCAACAATCTTCTCATTGAAGGTACTCTTTTACAGCACAAGGGCATCCATAAATACATAGACTTGACCTTGTGTCAATTAAAGAAAATGAACCAAATCTCAGTACCATTAATAAAGTGATAAAAAAGACTAAAATATGTACGAAGCTGTAGAGATGCAGTTATTGGTAATGATCACCAGTTCCTCATTGCCAAACTGAAATTAAAACTGAAAGCCCCAAACCTTTAAAGGTAGAGAGAATTCCTAGGTTTGATAAAACTATGCTCTTGAATATAGGGATCGATTTCCAGTCTTTGAGACTTTAAAAGATAAAGAATAGACAATTAAAGAATAATACTGTATTTTTAAGAATATACTGTATATCAGTCCGTTGGTCATGAATTTTTTGGATACACAGTTGAGATAAGAAAGAAATGGATAACAAACGATACGGGGGATGCTTTGAAAATAGAAAAAGATAGCAATTGATTGTTAAAAGGTGTCGATGAAGTAACGAAAATTAAAATGTGAAGCATCCTAAGTGTTCCAGTATAGATAGTGAGCTCAAAAGAAGAGCCAGGAATGACTGGAGAGAATATGTAGACAGAAAAAAAAGAGAATGCTGATAAAGCTATGAATTCAGAAAATGGCCATAGTGTAAGAATCATGCATAGAAATATCAATGAAATCTGTATTGGGGTAAAGAAGAAGAAGCATATACCCATCAAAAATAGAGAGGAATAATGTATAACAACTGAAGAAGAAGAAAGACAACGTTGGTTGGAACACCTTACTGAAGTTATGAATAGGAGATACAAGAGGAATAATTTGATTGATATTCCTGAAGCTGACAAAGAACTTGATGTTCCCATGAATGAATTTGGTGCGTTTGAAGTCGAGGCTATCATTAAGAAACCCAAGAGATGGAAAGCTCCTGGATACGATGTAATAACTGATTTGATGATACTGGTTGAAAATGAAATGACCCAAGAATACTCACAAAATTATTTTGTAGAATGCGGCATGAAGTGGCAAAACCTAATGAATTGAAATTAGGAGTATTGGTGAAAATAAAAACAAGAAGACCATACAGATTTCAATAATTTCCTAATCACCATACTTATAAAAGTTGTTATAAAAAATATATATTATGCTCATTCATAAGAGGCTAGAGAGAAAGATTGAAAAAGGCTGAGAAATTAACTAGTCAGATTAAGAAAAGGTAGGAGTTGTACTGACCACATTTTCATATCAAAGCATGCTGTTCAGCAATCCCTAGAATATAAAAATCACCAAGGGATTGAGTTGTCACCTAAGATGTTTATCCTCCTCAAGGATTTTGTAATGCATAGAACAGTTGGGGATGGTGGAGAAGGATTGGACTGGATTGGTAACAAGAAATTAGCTGACCTAGAGTACGCTGATGATGTTGTCGTTATTAGCAGAACACCAAAGGACTTGCAAAGCTTGCTTACCAGAATCCATGAAATATCAAATGAATTTTTTCCAAAGATAAATCGAAGAAAGACGGAGGTGATGAAAATGGAATATGCTATGGAAGATGAAATATCATTGGAAGGAGAAGGGATTAATAAGTTGGAATCATTGACATATTAGGTAACTATGATCTCTTATGCAGGATTTTTCGAATTTGAGTTGATTGAAAGATTAAAAAAAAAAAAAATCAGACATTTGCTATGTTCAGTAAAATTTGACAATCAAATCACCTGAAATTACATAAAAAAAAGTCATGTTATATATCAGTTTACTGATATCGGTGTTACTGTATGGACATGAGTAGTGGTATGACAATGAAAGAATATCAAACCGATTTAGTAGATTAGAGAACAAAGCACTCAGAAAAATATTGCGAGTTAAATGGCAGGACAAGGTTAGAAATGAAACTATAAGAGAGATTACTCGAGTACCATATGTGGATGAGATCATAGTGAGGGGTAGCTGGAGATATTTTGGGCATGCTCTTCGCACCTCCTACGAGAGATTAGTTCACCAAGCTTTTAACTAGGCTCCACAAGGCACGATAAGAGTTGGAACACCCAAGCCTATATTGCTGAGGACTATGAAGCGTGAAGTAGCAGACGATGAATGGAGAAGTATTGATTTAATAGCTTAAGATAGAGACTACTGTCAAAATCTAACCGAGGCCCTTTGCGACAACAGGCGTAGGAGGAGATGATGAGGATGAGGATGATATATATATATATATATATATATATATATATATATATATATATATATACACACACACATATATATATATATATATATATATATATATATATATATATACACACATATATATATATATATATATATATATATATATATATATATATATATATATATATATATATATCCAAATAAGCCATATATACTTTTGATACATTAATGTCTGGATTCTCTTAATGACCTCGGGATCAGAGCCCCAGGCGAAATCACACAAAGACAAGAGCTTGGCTCCGGCCGGGAATCGAACCCTGGTCGGCAAGCTTGTACAGACAGTGACTAACCCACTTGGCCACTGTCTGTACAAGCTTGCCGACCAGGGTTCGATTCCCGGCCGGAGCCAAGCTCTTGTCTTTGTGTGATTTCGCCTGGGGCTCTGATCCCGAGGTCGTTAAGAGAATCCAGACATTAATGTATCAAAAATATATATGGCTTATTTGAATATGAAAAACACGTAAAAATGTGCAAAATTTATCATATATATATATATATATATATATATATATATATATATATATATATATATATATATATATATATATATATATATATATATATATATATATGTGTGTGTAAATATAATATTCTTTCCTTGTATAACACTAGTTTTTTTGCGTTTTATAGGATTATATTTTTTTTTTCTGCCTTAATATTTTTCTTCAACAAATGGGCGTTGAAATTAATATCATTTTCATTCATCCTGCTTAGGGTGAGATACTAATTTGCAAAGAGAAATATACATACCTTTTTTTTCTTAACCAGATTTGGTTATTAGAATCTGGATTGTTTATTTCCACAAGTTCTATGTGAATATCTCAAAAAACATAACGGCATCTTAGAAAATTATAACTCGGAAGAATTTAATCCCAGCCAGACAGTTCAAGAATTCCGACAAAGCAAGAATGGCTGTTTACCGTAATATCCCTGGAGGAAAGCTTACAACCACCACAGCAGACCATTTTGGCAACTAATTGCATCGTTAGAGGACACTCATTAACCGTCCCAGCTCATATATTTCACCAAAAATAAACGTCTTCTTGAAAAGGCTAGAACGCCACGTTCAAGGAAGATCCTGCCATCTCGAGAGCAAAGAACAAACGAATGCCAGCACATAGCAAGTGGTTCAGTCTCCATTATCAAATTATCTCTCTCTCTCTCTCTCTCTCTCTCTCTCTCTCTCTCTCTCTCTCTCTCTCTCTCTCTCTCTCTCTCTCTCTCTGTCTGTCTTTGATATATTAATAGAACCATTTGGTCAAATATATTATTTGAGATAGTTATGATTTGGTAATTATATTTCCTATATTGTTTTGAATATTTACCTTTGTTCATATAAATGTCCTTCTTTAAACTGTCGATTTCTTAATTAATTAACGCATCTAAAAGATTGCTAATGATGACTTGTATACCTTAGTTGTCACATTGAATTGCTGTAAAGTGGGCTACGAACTTTTATCTAACAGAGGTCTTTAAAAGTTTTTGCTGCAGGAAAGCCTCTTAATTGAATATTTTCTCGTTATATAAGGAGGCTCTGACTATAGATTAATTTTTAGCGAAAGATAAATACTCTATAAGTGAAACGCTTTAATCAATGATAACAGGATTAATTAATTAGATTCAAATCAAGTAGAAAGTACTACATATTAACAAGCATGCGTGAACATAAAATGAAAACAACTATACAATACAGTATACTAGCGGGGCACACACCAAAGGGCATACTTTCACCACGCCAAGCAGTGTTAATTCTAATGCATACTTCTATTTCGATGTGTTTTCTTTAAAATGTAATCGATTTTCCATAAGGTCATACCTCTTTTGTCCACATGGTTTCAATTAATTTGGTTCTGTAGTTTTTGCGTAATATTGTTCACCAACAAAAGAAAAACGTTGCGATTATTTTTAAGTACTACTGCGTACTTGTACTATGATGTACTCTATTCAAAAGTTTACAGATTCATCCTAGGGTCATACCCAACATGACTACTAAGTTTGGTCAAAATAGGTGAAGTAGATTTCGGGTTAAGTTGCTATCAAACCAACAAATATACATGGGTGAATACATCCCTTCGCCTTTAACGAAGGCAATAGAGATCAGCTTGCTCTCAGAATTCATTCAATATAGTGACACATACACATACACACGCACACATCTCTCTCTCTCTCTCTCTCTCTCTCTCTCTCTCTCTCTCTCTCTCTCTCTCTCTCTCTCTGTATATATATATACATATATATATATATATATATATATATATATATATATATATATATATATATATATATATATATATATATATATATATATATATATATATATAT
>NC_090740.1:37213842-37216342 GCF_036898095.1 Palaemon carinicauda
TAGAATCCGTACAGGAGGTAGGTGGAAGTAAGAAAAACTATCAGAAAAGACCAAACAGCTAATTAAGAAAAGATTAGAAATGAGGGTAAAATCCAAGCGAGATGAATTAACAGAACTATCCAAAACAGCAAACAAAGTAAAAACTCAAGACATTCTTAAATATAATGAGACAAAAATGTAGTAGTCAAAAGAAAGTAAAAAGTATCAAATTGGTGAAAAGGAGACTTTGAACGTGGTTTCAATAGATGTTCACTTTAAAGGAGGAAAATGGAAATATTATCAACAAAAGAGACTGAATGATAAAAATTGCATGAGGATATCTATAAAATGCTAAACAATAGTGATATAAGAAATAATAAAACCATTAAAGTACATAAGCAAAGGAGTAGGAGAGGATTGGATAACAATTAATTTGATAATAGATGGAGGAGATTTTTTAGTAGCAAAACTCGCCAAGCTTTGCACGAAATGTCTGTAAGAAGGCTCTATACCTAGAGTTTGAAAAAAATATTATACTAATTAAAAATAAAGGAGACACAAAAAACATGAAAATAACCGCCTAATAAGTTCACTCTCAATATATGACATATTTACAAAGATCCTATCGGGCTGAATATAAAGGCAGGCGAAGTTTAATAAACCAAAAGAACAGTCAGGTTTTAGAAGTGAGTATTGAAAAACTGACCATATACAGCTAATGGGAAAGTCAACCGAGTATAAGAAGCAATCATGCATGACATTAACAGACTATGAGAAAGATTTTTATTACCTCAAAAGTTCAGCAGTAAGGAAAACCCTTCAAAAATAAGGGTTATGCGTACTGGATGCAATTTTTCTTAAAACACAGTAAGAAACTTCCAGAGAGTCTTTCATTCATTCACGACGTTTTCATACATGGAAGTTTTTCCATGTAACAAAAAAAAAAAAAAAAAAAAAAAAAAAAATAAGTAAATCGATGAGGACATTTGATTGGCACCAAAAACACAACATCAAGTTTCTAGAGGAGGTAGTGGAGCCAACGGTCCCTATGGTAAACAGGAAGAGGCAGTTGAGCTTTTAAAACCTGATGTGCTAAGGGCCGTTAATAAGTTTAAGAGTGTCTTTTTCTCTACCTCAAACCAGGAAAATTTAGAGCATTCATAGTTTTCAAATGCTTATCTAAACAAGATTCTCCATCACCTTACAGCTATATGGCTCCTTGTCAACAAGGGTACAACTGTTAATGACTTCAAGGAGATCATTTGAGAACTCATCTCCTTGGCCACATTTGAGGTCATAAATCCTGTTAACTGAAGGAAAATCTAAATATTAAAATATTTTTCAGGGATAGAATTGAGAAAGCCTCCAAACCCTTGTCTAATGATATCCAAAGGGCTTTTTATTTACATTAATTTCCACCAACACGCCACCTCCAGGAAGCTGGCAAGAACGGATCAGTTAAGGCAAATATAATCTTTACCACCCAGCTGTTTATATCCCTACAAGCACATCTTCATGCAGATATAAACGAATTCTTCAAACAGGAGAATCAATTTTCCACATCCAGATTTGTCGCATCAAAGGAATATGCTGTCAGGAACTAAGGTTCATACTCTTTACTATCTGTGAGGAATACTCGATCTTGGTGACTTTCCAGCAGCTTAAGAGGCTTCTGTTTTTATTTTTGATATTCCATTGGTGTTAAATATATACATACCTCAGTGCGTCTTTCTGTGTTTGGGTAATATAGACAGATATATGTGGTACCATACTTTATTAGTTCAAAGACAGACATAATGACAAGAGCATCCACAGTCAAGAACACATGTCATAAGTTCTAAACTCGTACATAGATGAACGTGAATTTTAGCCAATGAACACAAGTGTCAACGTACCCTTACCAAAAGAAGCCCAATGGTATAAGTTCCTTGAAGATTGTCAAAATACAGACAGCCTGTTTCCTTCAGTCAGGGGGACACCCCCGATTTTTGGTTTCACTTCTTACATTTTACTCAGCAATAAGCCAACTGGCTCAACAGCCTTATTCTTACGCGATCAAGAATTTGAGATGCAGATAATCCTCAATTTTCACCATGCTACCAAGGCGGATCACACCAAGGCCTCTCTTAGAAGAATGGATAGGGATGTGGTAGGGCTAGCCAACATCTTCCATGAGCTAGGCTTGTCAGAGCTGTGGACCAGATTTGGATCGTGATGAACATAGATAAATATTCAAATCCACCATATGACCTAAATTCTGGGATCATAACATTACTATGAACACCCTTTGTTCTGAGTTGGATTTTGCTATAACCTATTGTTAAATTGCTAATGTGGCTACAATAATGATGTCAATTTTTTAATTTTGTTTTCAACCAAAAGCATCAACTTCATAAAAGAATTTTAAACACAGAAACTTTTTTACGTTATTCTTTTATGTCTTATTATTTGAATATATATAGCCGAAAATTTGATGTCTATATATCATTACAGAACACATACAAATAATGAAACCATAGGA
>NC_090740.1:37218842-37221342 GCF_036898095.1 Palaemon carinicauda
GATAAAGAAGCAATACTAGTCTTATATGAGAAAGCTTGACTCTTTAAACAAGTTTTTAATCAATAATTTATTCCCCAAAGAGCCTAATTTTATTTACATAGACTCAAAATGTTATTAATATTGTTAATAACGCAACAAACGAAAGACTGCATACCTGTACTAGTCAAATGAAGAATTTCTGGAAATAATCTACTAAGCAAAATTTTATTTCAGATAATAAAGATCTATTGTATAATCTTAGACTTACCCATCCATACTAGTTTTGAAAATTACCATAATCTTAGGTTTTAATATTTTTGGAGTATATAAGAAACGACCACCCTTGTCTAAACACCCTGATTCTGTGACGTGAGACGTCTCAATTCTGTTATGCATGAAGAAGTGGATTCTAATAAGCTATTCAAGTAACTTGTACTCATTATGAATATTTCCATTCCAGCCCTCCAACTAATAATATTTGAGAATAGTCTCCATATTAAGTAAAATAGAAAACGTTATTTACTAAAGGACTTACTTAGGTATTGAGAATTCTTTGGAACCTCTCCTAGCTATGAATAATCTTAATCTTCGAATTCAGTTTAAGTAGAATAGTAGTAACATATATGATCATACTCTTGACATAAATAACATACAAAAGCAGATGGCTATAGGTAATTCATTAATATTTATTACAATTGAGGTTTTTTTAGATATGAGGAAGTCATATATAATCACATTTCCTCCATTTGTAGATTCACTTATTTATTACTTCTTTACTTACATATTGATTATTTCTGGTGTAATGAGTAGTATAGCTTCTACAACACATAAATAAAGGAACTCCGCTTGAAAGATATTGTTTACAGGACTTAATCTTTGTAACTCCAAAAAATGTATAGGAAGTTGAATAGCTCCTTCAATTTAGAAATAAGCTATTGTCATTGATTTATATTTTGAATATTTCATACAATCCCTTTGGTAAGAAAATAGGAAGAAAGACCACTTTCAAGTAAAATATATATTCTGATTCTAATAACATTCTTTACGATTAAAGTATTTTACAAAAGAATTAACACACAGAATACCTTCCGTTGTTAACACCCAGACTGCCATTCCTTGGATTGCATGCTTGCTAATATTTTTCCTTAATTAACTCGAAATCGTCCAGACTTACTATAATTGTTAGCCATGTTACCTTGCGTTCAGAGAGCCTTTTTAAACTGTCTATGTATGCTTTCTAGATATTACCTTTTTTCGACTAAACAATATTATACAACATATTAATTTAGTGGAAGAGCATTTTATAAAAAAAGTTTATCAAGAAACATGATGATAATTTGATGTACTGCTAATTTTATATTAACAGATGTTTCCTTCATTCTTTATGAGTGTATAAAGATCTCTGTAGCATTGATACCCTTTCCCAAGTCCTCGAAACCAATGTTTATAGGGAGCATCGATCACTATATGGGAAATACTACCCTTTTCATTAATCATCATCATTTCCCGCTCAAAGGAGGCAAATTTCCCTGTTATTTTACTTGGATTTATGAGCTCTCAGAAAAGTGAGATCTTGGTATAAATTTATGTATAAAAAATATGTAATGCTGTTTTATATCTTTTACAATCTCTTTATTATTTTTTTGTCCTAGTAACATTCTGGACTTACTGTATTTCATTTTACAGTGACTTGAATGTTTGTACTAATTTTATAACTTTGAGGGTTACATGCCATTCAAAGTTCCAAAACACCGATTGAAATTTATTTGTCTCATTCGCTCAGGAAACTGACTGGAGACATGCAAAAATATGTAGTCTCTTCACAGCAAGTATGGATTCAATTTATATAAACCCAAATATCTACTTCGGTAACACCTGTAAACGTATGCTTTTGGACTAAATTGACAAAAGAGAGATATTGGTAACTGATAAAGATCCAGTCAGTATAATGAACTGTTGCAGTTTCACTGTTCATCCCAATACACACATTTCTACTAAAAAAAAAAAAAAAAAAAAAAAAAAAAAAAAAAAAAAAAAAAAAAAAAAAAAAAAAAGCTATTATGCATGTACATTTTACAAAGGGAATATGACTGTAGAGAGCTCATTAATCCTGAGTTATTGACTTTTTTAAGTCTTCAACTGCCACTTCTTGCAAAAGGAGTGAATGAGGAATCTCGCGTTTCGGAGCGCAAGTAAACAGAATGTTATATCAGAGTGATTTTCAAGGTCAGCATTGTATATTAGGTTGTAAGCCAAATAACGTTTTTGAGCGGAGTTTAGTGCCAGCCATCATTTTCTCTCGTGGCTCAATACAAATACCATTGAAATGCGGAGACGAATATTAGGAAGTATTGTACATTTTAAATGAAGATGTGAATTAGTGATTGTTAACCCAATCATATATTTTATAAATTCACTGGAATTTGAAGCATTGAAACTAGATTTTACATGGCATAGAACTCTGCCTGTGTTGCAAATCTTTTATTGCATAGATATTCTCTTCACACATTTTTATATTAAA
>NC_090740.1:37231342-37236342 GCF_036898095.1 Palaemon carinicauda
GTTGAGTTCAATCCCTGTAACTACTGCCCCCCTTAGATATAATTCTTACTGAATATTTACTTGAAACATCTGGATTTTATAAGAAAGTACTTTGAAACTAACTCTCCTCCTTCAGTGCTTAGTATTATTCCGCAAGGCTTTATCTTCTTAGTACCCTCATTTCTTGCGTAACCGATGATTAGTCATGTTTTATTTTGGCTAAGAATAAACTTTGCCTAAGCTCCTTCTACCTAGTAGCATTCTTCAGAGTTCTTTATCTAATTCACAGTTTTCCATCATTTATGGAAAAACCTTGAAGTTTACTCTTTCTCCTATCATATGCGGTTTTAGGATTTAACACTTTTTTCTTAATTTACGTCTCTTGTTCGTAAATAACCATGATTAGCACACTTGTGTATATCTATCATTAATATTCTATACTTTTCATGCAAAGTTGGTACGAAATCTTCATCTGTTCCGTTCCTTACATAATCTGTATATAAAACAAGAAACGGCTATGTGTCTGCTTGTTTATGTGTGCTTGTGTCTGTGGCTTGCATATCTCTGATTGTTTGCAAAATCGACCTGAGCTTTATGATATGGCTTACGCATGTCACGATGGTGAACATATTTTATTTCAAAGATTATTGGATTAATTTTTAAAACATTTATTTTGAAAATTTTCCCATTACTCAAAACAAACTTATTGACTAGCATGTCATCAAAAGTTAAAAATAATTGAGTAACCTAATTACTCTATCGCAAGCTCCTGCTCGCAGAGCGTAGCCACAAATCTAAAAAAAAAAAAAAAAAAAAAAAAAAAAAAAATCAAGTGTTCATTGGCTTATGGAATTCTATTCCGTTTCTTCCCCTTGGAGTTGTCCAACTTTCTTTGAAAATGCGACTTGGTGTTACCTCTTTATAATTTCAACCTTCAAACACAGAATAATTTGGTTATAATTGAGAAATATACTTATGCTCCCTCCACAAAGATATATACTTCTTACACGCACTGCACTAGTCAACAATAATATGCTGTCAATTTATGGGACATAACTCTTGGTATGTGTAAAATTTTCGCTAATGAATCAGAAATCAGATAATATGATAATCTTTACTCCCCTTTAAAAATATAGAGGTGATATACATATATTACGGATATTTTTAATAAACGTAGTTGCCTATGATCTTCAATATACGTAATAAATATATAGATTTATCGCCAATAGATAAAAACCTTTGAGGTCATCATAAAAAAAAAAATTAAAAAAAATTAAGATATTATAGCTCGACACATAGTTAAAACATACATTGTAAAGCTTTACTATTTAAACTGCGGAGACATAATCTCCATGAAAGCAAGTTTTCCTAATATTGCCAGAGGAAACAGGCCAGAAGGAGGACATTTTGTCAACTAATTGCATCATTTGCGGTTACTCATTAACCATTCTGGATTCCACATAGCGCGTGTAAAAAAAGAATAACGTTTTACGAAAAGAGTAAAAATTCCCTCTCGAGACGTATCCTGAAACCGTGATGGTGAACCAACAACAAATTGTTACCATACAAGTAGCGGTTAAGCCTACTTACTTCGGAGCTTTTCTGTACTTTATTATTATTAATTTCCACCTCTTAATTTGTCAGTAAACACATATAGCCTGGTAGTGGAAGTAATACAATAAATTGTGTTTATTCCAATGAAAAATTATTCATACAAGCATGAGCAACGCATACACCTAAGCTTTCAATCATAAGATACAATTTATTTTCACTAACAAACATATTATACAGATTGTATATTTCTTTGGTTTTTTAGTAATAACAATTATAAAGAATCCTCTTATCGTAGCTAATACTGATGACCTTTCTTTGTATAAGAAGCTTATATATAAAAAAATATAAAATACAGTTCTTTTCTTTGTGGTATACTTTAAAAAATAAAGTTTCCTTTTTTCGCTCTTTAATTTAATATGTAAGACACTACAACCGTATTCTACTAAATAAAAACTGAACGCTACAGGGCTCTTATACGACTGAAATTATTGCAGGTATTCCGGTATACAAAAAAACTGTGATAGTCTTGAGTGCAATCCAAAGGTAACGATCACTATATTCATTTAGAATAACATGGAAGTAGCATTTCGGTATTTGGTGACACGATTATAGGAGTTTCAGTATTGAAGCCCATTCAGGTTCTAATTCTTGAACATATAGATGATTTACATTTGAATTATTTCAGTTTATCTAAGAGATACTGTCTCTTATTAAAGATTATTTTGCAGCCTAAAGTAAATTCCTATCGGAAACGTCCCTGCTTACTAATCTGCCGAACAGGAGTTCGAGGACAGATATAACTCGATAATTTCTAGTATTTTATGCAACCTTACCATCTTTGTGTTATAAGAAAAACCTATGTGTCTACCTGCTGAGTCATCAGCAGCTATTGCCTGGCCCTCCCTTCCCTGGTCCTAGCTTGATGGAGAGCGACTTGGACGCTGATCATATGTACAGTATATATGGACAGTCTCTAGGCCATAGGTCTGTCCCATGCCTTCTGTTTATAACTCTAAACAGAAAAATCCGTCCAGTCATGGACAAATATTTAATTCCTATTCAATATTTTCGAAAAGAAAAAAACAATTCCACATACTTATTCCGTTTTACACAACAAACAAAACAGTTTAGATTCATGAAAGGATACCGATTATTGAGAATAGTACATTACTTGTATATCACGAAATACCAATAATACGACTTCAAAATGTTCCAATAAAGAACGTAAAGGTTAATAACTCATCATTTCAACGAAATCAAGATAGAAATCCTTTACAGACTTTTCACAGACTAAATTGCGTTTGAGAGGCTTCATTTTAGAAAAAATATTTTACGCTTTCACAAATTTAGTCGTCTCTTTGACACACTATTCTTTATGATCTCCTACGCTTGTGTTTTCCGCAGTTGTTGCAAATGGTTTGAATGAACAATCACACCTGTTCAACCTGGCTTATCATGCCCCAATAGGCAATTTTATGATTTAGGCATATATATGACGCTTAGTTTTCTTATTTGTAAAATTTGGTTGTATAAAAATTCATAGGTGAAACTATTCTATTTGATTAACTTAAACACCATTTCCAGTACTTGCTGTCTTATCCACATAAACATATACATATTAAGCATATCAGCTGATTTTGATGTGTTGGGTAATTGATAAGAAAAGGGACATTATCAATAATTTTAGCTATTCTAAATAGGATTTGAAGTAATACAATTGTTGAAGTACTATTCTTCAGACTAAAAGATTAGTTTTATCATAATTTATAACTAGGTTTAGCATCTTAAGAAATACGATGCTCGAACGTCAGAAAACGAAAGAAATCTAACTCTGTAGGATGTCAAAAGTAATACAGCAATGAAACAAAGATTTGAATATGTGTACTTCCATTTATGCTCTGAAAAGCTCACTAGGAGAAACACTGGATATGGGATAGCAGAGGGGTTCGAGTGATCTCTCCAATATTAAAACAAACTCCAGATCAGAGGTCGAAAAGTTGAGTCAGCTACTGCTGGAAAATTAAAAAGTTTCTAAATATCTCCCATGGCAATTCATCCAATTATTGGGGTTTAGCCAACATAAAAAATAAAGATAACGGAAATATAGTAAATTATGCATTTGGTAAATTAAAAGCTTGAAAGGATATGGGGTGTTATTTCTCATCAAGCAATAAAAGGAGAGGCCAAGACATTATTATTTATTCCTCTTTAGCTCGTTCCTGAGTTGACCTTCCAGATTAGAGGAAATTGAAAATTCGTTTGCTTAACCTTTTTTTTTTCTTTTTTTTTGAGAATTGGGTTTTTCATGCAGTCGGATTTCCATTGACCAACTGCCAGACTCATATATTTTGCTTAGTCAACCGTGGAATATTTTGAAATCTCTCAGTATTTCCTAACAATCAGTGCAATATTCTATTGATCATTTATTTTTTTAACAAATAGATTAACGAGTGAAATCTTAAATACTATAGTCAATCTGCTATTGTGATATTCTCCAATTAGCAAAATACAGAATTAGTTTCATGATTATTGGAAATAAACAGAAGGTCGGACTTGAGGCGTTCAGTGGCTGTACTTAAAAGAGCTTTTGTTGTTATTGCATTTTATTTGTTTTAATTAATTAGGGGGTCATTGTAAGGATTTTGGTTTTATTTTCCGATGAAATCATATATTGCTTTATATTATTAAGTGGTATTTGAAAAAAAAAGAAAAAAAAAAAAAAAAAAAAAACTTGAATGGAACGCTGACCTAACGCTTTAGTTAAGGGAATAAAATGGACAGGCCATCCTTCAGCTAAGATGTCAGGGACATATCAATTGTTTCTCGATAGAGACAGGAAAAGTTTCTAATATCGAGTTTATTATACTCTCATATATAATGACTAGGTTTATTTATTGAATAAATTAAAAGAGAGAGAGAGAGAGAGAGAGAGAGAGAGAGAGAGAGAGAGAGAGAGAGAGAGAGAGAGAGAAAGAGAGAGAGAGAGAGAGAGACGTGAATTATATTGATTTCGTGAACAGGTAAAAGATAGAGATATACATGTGGCCTGATTGGTAACGTCTCTGCCTGGTGATCGCCAGCCGGGGGTTCGAGTCCCGCTCAAACTCGTTAGTGCCAATAGTGTCTGCAACCTTACCATCCTTGTGAGCTAAGGTTGCGGGGTTTGGGGGAGCCTATAGGTCTATCTGCTGAGTCATCAGCAGCCACTGCCTGGCCTCCCTGGTCCTAGCTTGGGTGGAGAGGAGGCTTGGGCGCTGATCATAAAATATATGGTCAGTCTCTAGGGCATTGTCCTGCTTGCTATGGCAATGTCACTGTCCCTTGCCTCTGCCATTCATGAGCGACCTTTAAACCTTTAAACAGAGAGAGAGTCAAATCTGAGTGCCTGGGATTCTGCTTTTTAATTTTTTTGTAAACTATGCGATTTTGATTCATAACAAGGATTTTGATCGGAACAAACTAGATTG
>NC_090740.1:37241342-37243842 GCF_036898095.1 Palaemon carinicauda
TATATATATATATATATATATATATATGTATATATATTTATATATAGAAGGAAAATTTATTTTCTATATTTGAAAATTATATGAAACAGGCTCAATTGCCCTGAAGGTAAAGTGTCTGATCGACGAGCTGCTGCTGCTACCAATAGCCTGTGGCTAGTTGGACGAAATCCCTCATGGAAAGTGAAGTTACTCGTTCCATTGAGGTAATCGGCCAGGATATAACTTTTAATAACTATGGGGTAAATGGGTGTCCGGCAAAATGGATGATGAGAGAAAACTTTATTATTATTATTATTATTATTAATATTATTATTATTATTATTATTATTATTATTATTATTATTATTATTATTATTATTATTATTATTATTTCTTGCTAAGCAACAACCCTACTTGGAGAAGCAGGATGCTATAACCCAAGGGGCTCCAACAGGGAAAATAGACCAGTAAGGAATGGAAAAAACGAAACTAAATATTTTAAATAGAGTAACAACATTAAAATACCCTTCATATAACCTATAAAAACTTGAACAAAACCAGAAATAAGATAGAACAGCGTGCTCGAATTTACCCTCAAACAAGAGAACTATAACCCAAGACAATGGAGCACCATGGTACAGAGACTATTGCGCTACTCAAGACTAGAGAACAATGGCTTGATTTTGGATTTTTTTTTCTCCTAGAAAAGCTATTTACCATTGCTAAAGAACTCATGTACCCTTATCAAGAGGAAAGTGGCCACTGAATATTTACAGTGCATTAACCCCTTCAGTGAAGAAGAATATTTTGGTAATCTGTGTTATCAGGTGTATGAGGACAGAGGAAAATATGTAAAAAATAGGCCAGACTGTTCAGTGTGTGTGTTTTTCAGTAAATGGAAAATGAACCGTAACCAGAGAGGAGGATCCAATGTAGTACAGTCTGGCCAGTCAAAAGATCCCCTAACTTTCTATCAGTAGTATCTAAACGCATTTAAATGAATAAGCCAGAAACATATCATGCCTACGTACCTTTAATATGTTTGTTTTATATACTGTACATATGTATGTAGAGAGTAAATTTATTGGTAGTAGGTTGAGCAGGGCACCTGCCACTTGTTGAGATACTACCGCTAGAGAGTTATGAGGTCTTTTGACATGCCAGAGAGTACTACATTGGTGCCTTTTCTCTGGTTAAGGTTCACTTTCCCTTTTTGTACACATACACCGAATAGTAAGGCTTATTCTTTACACATTCTCTTCTGTCCTCATACACCCTACAACGCTGTGAGTACCAAAAAACTCTTCTTCACCCAAGGAGTAAATGATCAGTGGCTATTTTCCTCTTGGTAAGGGTAGAAGAAACTCTTTAGCTATTGTAATCAGCTCTTCTAGGAGAAGGATATTCCAAAATCAAACCATTGTTCTCTAGTCTCTGTACCATGGTCTTTTACTGTCTTGGCTCAGAGTTCTTTTGCTTGAGGATACACTTGGGCACACTATTCTATCTATTTTCTTCCTCATGTTTTTACTGTTCCTTAAATATTTTAATTGTCCTTGTCTACTTTCCGAACTGGGCTATTTTTCCTGTTGGCGCCCTTGGGATTATACCATCCTGCTTTTCCAACCAAGGTTGTAGCTTAATAATAATAATAATAATAATAATAATAATAATAATAATAATACAGTATTGAACAAACGTAGTACACTTAAGTACTGTATGACCATATAGGTAGCGTTCATTATCGCTTCATTGGACATTTGTTAATGATATTTATAAAACCTTCCTCCATGACTATTTTTGCTCCACTTTTGTAACATATATAAACACTGAATATTTGATGTATTGTGCTTATTACTTAATCTTTAATAGATTTAGCAATAATATGTCTTTTTCATTCAGAATTCGAAAGTTGATTTCATATTCTTGTCTTCTTCTTCTGCTAGCCTTGTATCACTTATATAATATTCCAAAATGGAAATGTGCCACTATCCATACTCGTAAAGAGAAGAATTTAGAGAAAAACTTGGTGTATGTATCTAACTCCACGGGGAAAGGAATCCGTTATTAAAAATTTTGGTTATATGTTTGGCAATACTGAAAGTGTTTCAATGTTTAGCGTAATGTATCCAGGTACGCACAAATGTCTTAGAGTATTACAGACTGTCTGATATTTTGGAAATTATTCAATTTGTTATTAATAAATAGAGGCATACAATAATTTTGTCCATCTTACTTTCACTTTAGTAAAAACAATCATGTACTCTTACTATGATATGTTTCGATGTTATGGCATTTGGCTGACACGTTTTGACGCTTGTTTCATTTATAATAAGTTTGTACCATTTCTTTTAAGAAAATGCGCATTTATATAATTGTGGTGAAATCCAGGGGTAGTCATTACTTTGTCATTACGAACCATAAAGGCAGCAAGTAGCCAGGGACGAAGACTCCCATCGTTCGCAACTTTCTTCTAGATTGTGAATTAGGTATGTAATTGTATGGATACGTTCTTCAGAGA
>NC_090740.1:37268842-37271342 GCF_036898095.1 Palaemon carinicauda
GGCAGCGTGAACAAAATAGAGGTAGTATAATATCAACGGAAGGATTTTGGCCCGAGGTCATCTTTCTGTTCTTCCTTCCTACTCTCCCCATCTCACCCTTTAAATGTCCGACATAATGGTCGGGGTATCAGGGGATATCTTGAGGTGGAGGGCTGGGGGAGATTGATCCCCGTCTCAAATTGAAGGAGATAAAAGAAGAAATGGTCGAACAATTCGCTTGTAATGCCTTCTCATTAGCTGATGGCCTTCATGGATGGAAAGATGCACTCGGATTGGATGATTGGGTATGGCGTCGAGGTGATTGGTTATTGATTACGTGGTTGAGTGAACTGCAGTGCTTAAAGTCTTATTGCCTGATTAATAACGAATTCGTCAAACTAATTACTGAATATAATTGTGTTTTTGTGGATCGAAGGAGGGATTTTCGTAACACGTCTTTGGAAAACACAACGCTCTCTTGTTAAACTTGGTATTACTCAACACTTTTGACCGTGTCATTTTTCCTTTACAGTAATAGGCAAAAGAATATCAGCTACTCATGTATTTTATATATATATATATATATATATATATATATATATATATATATATATATATATATATATATATTATATATATAAATAGATATATACACACACACACACATATATATATATATATATTTATATATATATATATATATATATATATATATATATATATATATATATATATATATATATATATATATATACATATATACACACACACACACACACACACATATATATATATATATATATATATATATATATATATATATATATATATATATACAGTGTATATATATACACATATATATATGTGTGTGAGTGTGTGTGTGTTTGTGTGTGTGCGTGTGTTCGTATCTAAATGAAAAAAGTTATTCAATACCTTACAGACAGACAACATATATATCAGTATTAGTGGAGGCATTTTAAATGATAAGCATGAAACGATATTTGTATTAATGGTCTTGAATGCAATGACAAGCCATAGAATTGGTGTGAGTCCTTAATTTAAAGAATAAAAAGTGGAAGTGGTGGTTCATTGAGAAAAAAAAAATCTTATTATTAGTTACCAAGTATTTCTTTTCTGTCTATGTTTAATCTAGTTAATTTCAAAATTAGATATCTGGCCTTGGAAAAATGTTTGAACCCCCTGCAATTTTGACAATGAGTGATAAGGTCAGCTATAACTAAACCATTAAAGAGAAAATGAAAAACCGAATAACATGATATGCATTTTCTTTTATAACGATGGATGTAGGAAGGATATCATGCCAATTAGGAATATATATTTTTATTTCACAAAACTTTCCTAGGCTAGAACTACAGTATTGTTTAAGCATTATTTTTTTTTTTCTAAAGAAAATTCGATGCTTTCCATCTCACCTGCCAATAGAGTTCATCCTTTTCTACTTAAAATTTTGGCCCATGGCTCGTCCTTTCTAATCACATCCTTTTCTTCCGTAATGGTTGACCCTGGGTGGGGGTACGAGGGCTTAAGGGAGGTCTTGCCACTCGTAAGGGAGCCGGGAAGGTCTGTTGGCACCAGTGAAGGTCAGCTCTAAGAAGATAAATGAGAAAAAAGTGATTTTATCTCTCCCTGAAACCTTCTTCTGCTTCATTCACGGTCATTTTTCCCGCCATTTTCTTCTCTCTCCTCTCTAGTTTCGAAAAATCAAATTAGACTTTTCTTAGAAACTTAGTCACTTTAACTTAATTGACTCTTTTTCAGCAAATTAAAGGGTCAGACCAGTATAAGGATTCCTACTTAGCCCTAATGAATTGCTCTCTCTCTCTCTCTCTCTCTCCTCTCTCTCTCTCTCTCTCTCTCTCTCTCTCTCTCTCTCTCTCTCTCTCTCTCTCACAGACGCACATAATGACACACACATACACCCACAGAAACACACTTATCTTTTGCACTTATTTTCAATGCCACTGCGTTAAAAAAATAATACGCTCATATAAAGATTATTATATACAACCGCCCACATATCACAAGGGCAATGACTATCGTTCAACTCTATCTTTGAAATTGGTTTCACTCACGAGTTTAAAGTTTTAAAGGCCATTCACGAATGCGGAGGCAGTTGCCAGTGAAGATGCCCCAGCTAGCGGGAAACTGTCATAGTGGATGACAGTATATAAACGATCAGTGACCAAGCCTTTCTCCACACAAGATAAGACCAAGGAGAGCTAGGCAATTACTGCTGATGACTCAGCAGGTATACCTTTAGGCTCTCCCAAAACACCACATCCTTAGCTTACAATGATGGCGAGGCAGCAGACACTACAATAAACAATCGAACTTGAACGGGATTCGAACCACAGTCAGGCAGATGACCAGGGAGGGACGTTACCAATAGGCCGCCACAACTCAATAGGGTTACACTGTGCATGCCTGAAACGAGTATTGTGTGTCTGGAAATATTGATTTCCTACATACTACTATGTATTAATCATGAAATTATGTGGCT
>NC_090740.1:37283842-37296342 GCF_036898095.1 Palaemon carinicauda
AGATTCTTCTGGAGTTGAAGTGGTAGAGAACTCTAGGTGAAAAGAGAGAAACAAGCCCCTTGTATGAATGGCATGAGGCTAAGATGTTCAATGAAGTGGCTGTGAATGTTTTGGAATGGTTAGTGAGATTGTTTGATATATGTTTAGTCAAGGATATTATTGGATAAGGTGTGTGTATTGTTCCACTATACAAAGGTTAGTGATATATGCATAAATGTATTAATTCAAGATATAATATTTTGTGGAGTGTTCTTGGAAAAGTGTATGGTGGAGTGCAATTGATGAGATTAAGGATACAACGAAGGATGCAATCTTAGAAGTACAGGGAGACTTTAGAAGAGGTATAGGTTGTATGGATCATATTTTATAGTTAGACAAATATGCAAAATATTTTAGCATAAGCAAAGGCGGTATATTTTTCATTTATGGATCAGGGGAAATAAATTGATAGAATTGATAGGATGCAATATGGAATTTGAAGCAGTTATATGGCATCGTGGAAGGTTGTTGCAAGTAGCAAAGACTTTATATATAGATATTGTTAGGATAGGGAAATAAAGTGAGTGAGTGGTTTTCCATAGTTGCTCATATTTTATTTATTGATGTACCTTTAAAAGAATTGAGTGCTCAAGTGCTTTGTCGAGGATTGAAACTGATAGATTAGAAAAAGATTATTTGTGGGAGGTGAATCAGTTGTTGTTTATGGAAGTTCCTGTTTTGGTTGCAGTCTCGGAGAAGCTGTGTCAATTAATTACAGAGTTTGTATGGGTGTGTGAGAGAAAGAAGTTGCAAGCTTATGTGAAAAAGAGTAAGGTTATGAGATGTAAAATGAGAGAGGTGGTGCTAGATGAACATCATGGTAACTGGGGAGTTACTTGAAGAAGCAGATCCGTTTAAGTACTTGGATTCTGCCGTTGCTGCAAATGGTGGAGTGTAAGCAGTTGTACGTCAGTGAGTGAAAGAGGGATGTTAATTATTTTGAGTAATGAAGCGAGTAGTAAACGATAGTGAGTTAGAGATGAATGTAATGAGAGTTCTATATGAGAAAGCAATTGTACCAACAGTGATGTATGGATCTTAGTTGTCAGGAGTAAAAGGGATGGAGAGACAGAAATTGAATCTGTACGAGACGAAGTGTTTGAAGAGTGTGGCTGGTGTATCTCAATTGGATATGGGTACTAATGATGTAATGAGGGTGAGACTAGATGAAGAAATTAATTAGCAGGTAGAGTGGATATACATGTGTTGAAGTGCTTTGGCCATATAGAGATGTTGAAAATGGTTTTCCGCTGAAGAAGGTTATAAATACAATAGTTGATGGCAGCATGCAAGAGGAAGGCTAAGGCTTTGGTGGAGGAATAGAGTGAAGAAAGCTTTAGGTGACAGGTGGATAGATGTGACAGAGAAAAAAAAAACGTGCTAGGAATAGAAATAAATGGCGAGCAATTGTGACAACGTTCCCATAGAACCTGCATCTACCTCAGGTCACCATACTGTAGTGATCTCTTAGGTAGCGGCAGTAGGAGAGTCAGATAATGAAGCTTCCTTTGAGGTGAAAGACAGGGGAGGATTGGCTGTGGCACATTAGCAGTACCAGCCAAACTTGGCTGAATCCCTCATCAGAAAAGAGGGGTAATGAGAAAAAAAAGAATAATAGCTTGTTTAATTTCTCGATCTCGGTAACCTCTCAAAAATTCGGGGAAGTGGGATGGTATATATATATATATATATATATATATATATATATATATATATATATATATATATATATATATATATATATATATAGTCTTTGAATTGCAGTCTGTACAAACTATTTTAGCCCGTCAGTCCATCATCTACTAATTTTTTCTCTGCTTTGTTTTGAGATCAGTAGGGACTTCTCCTTATCCATTTGTTATCTGATCTTCTCCTTATATGTCCTGGCTGTGTCCATTTATTTCTGTTACATGTCAGAATACCGTCTCTCTTGGTTGGCTCTCGTATTCATGATGCCCGTTTTGTATCTGTTAGTGAGATCCCATCATTCTTTAAATAGCTCATGAGTTGTAACCAGTTCATGTTTTAAGGCTTTAGTAAGCCTCCAAGTTTCTGATACATAAGTTAATACTGTTAGGACTATCTGATTGAATACTTTTTCTTTGAAAGAATGTGAAATTTTTTTTTCTTTTCATAATCACATTTTGTTTAGCTAAAGCTCTCCATCCCGTGATTATCTTTGAAAAAAAAAATTGAACTCATATCCTGGGGAAACACTTGATGTCTGTACCAAGAATGTATATACATTAAAAATATCTTCTACTTCGTTCGTAGCTCTTATTAATAGTATCTCTTCATTTTCATTAAATGCTATCTTATTGTTATTCATATTCATTCACACATTATTGCATTATTTATTCAAATCTTATATCATCTTTTATAGATCCTCTTATGATTCACTAAATAGAGCTATGTCATTTGTAAATCTTAAGTGGTTAGGATTTTCCCCGTTAATGGTAATAACTAAATTTTCCTAATAAAAAATCCTGACAACTTCTAGCATTCTGTGAATAATTTAGGATAAATTGGGTCTTTCTTTTTAATTCCTTTCCCAATCGAAATTTCATCACTATATTTATGTAGTTTTAAGATTCCTGTAGTCCCCGTATAGTGTAGTTATCCTCAGGAGCTCTAACATAAGATTCAGCTATTATCTGTCTTTGAAGGGCTTTCATAACTGATGAAGTAATATTATGTTGATTTTTCCATCAACTTGTTAATCATGTGGATATAGTCTGTTGTTGAATATTGATATCAAATCCCTGCCTGCTCTCTTGGTTGATTAAAGTCTCGCTGTCTTTTGTATATGTCCTGATGCGATATTTGTAAATATCTATGTATGACTGAATATATACTTATGGGGTGGTGATATTTAGGTTCTTTGTTTGTCCTTTTTTTGCATTAATATAATAATAAAGTTTTTTCAAGCAGTTGGTATAGTGCGTGTTTGCCATCCCACCTTTTTTTTGTGTGTGTGTGTGTGTGTGTGTGTGTGTGTGTGTGGTGGGGGGGGGGGGTGTAGTTTAGCAAGTTTTATTGATAAGAAATTTCCTCCATCTATTTATAAAGGAATAGCTTGGGCCTATTCTACAGGTTTGCCTCTTTTTGTGCGTTTTAATTATTTCTTTACTTTTCTTACTGCTACGTTTGGTACCGTCTTAGCAGTTTCTCATTTCTATTGACAACATTATTTCTTATATCACTATTGTAGATAATTGTATAGAAGTCCGATTAAACTTTTATCACTAATTTTCTTTTATGGATAATGTTCCAATATCTATTGACACCCTGTTCCAAGTCTTCTTTTCATTTACTTGATGCTTCATCCTTTACTTAGTGTTTCCTCAGTTTTTGTCTGATATATTTTTGGAATATCAAGTATTTCTAATTTTTTTGTTTCGATAGTTTTGCAAGATATACTTCATCTTTCTTGGATTTTAAACTTATTTCCAATCTTTAGTTATTTTTTTTTTTTTCGGAGTTTCTCTTAATCTTGTATACGATCTTTTCCTCTTATCTCATGTTCTGATTTCAATACAAATTTACATAATTACATTTATTTTTTTCTTTGCTATCTCTAATTTAACCATGTAACAAAAAGTACTTATTATGTATTGCTAAACTAAACTAATCAAACTTTTACTTTATTATAGGAGTTTGTATTTTCTTTCACAAATTCCTTTTTTTACTGTTTTCTTTCCTTCCATCAAGGCAAATTTTAATTCTCACCATGCTATAGTCGACTGACTTTAACTGGCTTTACACTTACATCTTTAACTAAATTAAATATTGTTATGAGGAATAAAATAAGTTTTAATTTCAATTTAGATTTTTTGTCCTTTTTTTCATGAAAAAAGTTCTTCATAATTTTAATATTGTTTATTTTAGCAAATTTTACATGTTTTCCTCCTCTGTCTTTTCTTGTAGTTTCTCCAACTTTACCTACTACTGACTCTCATCTCTTCTTTTGACCTGCTTCAGCATCAAAATCACCCAAAACAGAAGTAAATTGAACGTTATGTTTCTTCATAGATATCGCCAACTCTTCATAAAAAAGATATACATTTATTCCTTAGTATGGTACATACATTTGAACAATCTTCAATTGATAGTTCTTATATGGTTTGATAATTAATCTTGCTATTCCATTCCTGATACTATAAAATTCTTCTTTTTCACCATTTTTCCGTTCATGGACTTACATAGTAATCTATTTATTTTTGTAACACAACAAGATCTAATATAAAGATTCATGATACACCCAGTCCCTGCTCTTTGGTTTTTGGTTACCTATTCTGAATACCTTCGTATATATTTATAATAAGTTCTAAATAGTTTAGAACGCAAAGTTAATTTCGCTAGAGCAACGGCCTTTCGATTTATATATGATAAAAACTTATCGGTGTTAGACTGGTTCGTATGTACTTTTCTCTTACGAAATAATTTTACATTGATGAAAAAAAATGTCTTATTTTGCTTTGTCTTCAAAGACAAGGAGAATATATATATATATATATATATATATATATATATATATATATATATATATATATATATATATATATATATGTGTGTGTGTGTGTGTGTGTGCGTGTGTGTGTAAGTCGTTAATTGATGATATAATAGCAACGGCAGCTACAAGAAAAACACTGTCAGACAAAAACAATACCTGTGATGGCAAGTAAGCTAACGAGCAAAAAGTGCATTACAGCAGTCGGATAAAAATTTTCATTTGAACTAGATAAAAAAGGACAATTGAGTTTTTTGGGGGTGAAAAGTCTATGATCAATCCTTCATGAATTAGTTAATTGGCCTCTATCAAAAGAACATATATTTCAACCTAAAACAGAAAACAAAAATACTCATGTTTTTGGGTTTTACATATTGCACTCGAATGAGATCAACTATTGAGAGTTGTTGAAAGGATGACTGGGCTAATGGATTCATTTAAATCATTTGATAGGATATTTAGCAATTACAATAGAAAAATATTTGCATATTTCCTTTGATATTACGGATGATTTCCATATCAATTTGGGAAATTTTATTTTTTATGAAACTTTGGAACAGCAATGATTATCATTTTACTGAGGATGTTAAGGATGTGCGAGGTGCCAGTCAGTTGATAACTGATAGGAGAAATGAATGCAACTAAGCTTTATTAAACAATAATGAAATCTTTATACAGTGACTTGAGACCAAGAGCGACACGATAATTCAACCATAAAATAGCTTGTGGTACCATGAAAACACAGGATGGCTTTATTACAGTGCAGTTAATAGCAAGTGATAAGATTAAAAATCTAAACCGTTACAGTGTACGACCGTGTATGAAACACGTACGTACATGGCTCACGCCCTAAATATATTATAAATGAGAAATAAGTGGCCCTGCTCAAGAGAGCCGTACTGTAGGCAGCTTACCTAGCTGGATATATGCAGGTTTTGGATGGTTAATGAAAACCCAGTCTTCCTTGCCACGAATGTAAATGTAGGTATCTTTTGGAGTATGACGAATCATAAGTAAATGAGCAGTGTAATGGGGACGTTAGCGGAGGCTTGCTAATGTTATTGCGCAAGAAAATGTGATGCCGAATGCAGATCATTCGGTATGTGCTGCATAGATGGAAGTTTGTAAGCCTGGCAGCAAGGAATAAATTTTCCCACAACGTGACGTAGGTGCTGGGGATAGTCGGAGGAGGTTGCAGACAGAGGAAATTCGGCAGGAATGACCAACAGGTTGCCATATACCATTTAAGCTGCCAATGCGGTCTTTAAGATAGGTTGGCACCTACGCACTTTTTGGCTGCGACGTGTTGCGACGTATGGTCGTGCCACCTTGTAGGTGAAAACACCCAGACGTATTAAGCTGTGCACAAGAATCTCCGATGCCTCAAGAAATAAACAACAAAATGGCATTCGATTGTGCGCAAATACTTTCCAATTGCTTTGCCATTGGTTTTTCTTTTACTTCTTTTTTTCGCTTCAATTATTAAATTTTCTTTCTCTTCCTTTCTTTGAGGTTTTAAAGAAGGTTTATGAGTTAGCATGCAAAATAAAAGAATAATTATTATACAATTGATACTTTGAATTGGTTATTCCCTTATACTAGTGGCACAAGCACACACACACAATATATATATATATATATATATATATATATATATATATATATATATATATATATATATATATATATATATGTTTATAATATATATATATATATATATATATATATATATATATATATATATATATATATATATATATATATATATGTGTGTGTGTGTGTGTGTGTGTGTGTGTATATGTATAATATATATATAGATATATGACATTGCAGTTTCCATGGGAATGGCTTCAGGCCACCAAAGGGAGTGGCAAATGACAGTAAACAGGTAATGATGCTCTTGTGATGTGGGCAGGGGATCTACAACATCGTTGTGAATGTGGACAAAGCACCACTGACATTAAGGCAAAGTGTACACTCCTGAATCCGTGTGTCTATGTACTTTTCAGGTTTGGTATGAAGTACAGGTGCCACCCAACCTTTAGTAGACTTACTAATGCCCTGCCAAATAAACATCATCTTCTGTAGCTGTACATTAGAACAGTGCGATGGATGTGAATGGCCTTGAATGAAATCCAACACCTGTCGGTGCCTGGGAGCAGGTATTCTGGGTCTAGGTCTACCAGTACTGACGTCACAGGAGGAGAGTGGTGTTGGAGTCATCAAGAGGGAAGGGATGTCTTTCCACAAAGGGATGTGCATGATGTCCTACCTGATTGGTACTCTGAATGATTTCATTGGGCTTCTACCAAAGCCCTGTAATCTAATCTGAAAAAAGTGGCAGTCATTGTGTTTCTTGACAGGGCATCGGCAAGAGAATTAATTTTTCCATGGACAAGTTGAAGGGTACAATTGCATTCAGTCATGGCATGGAGATGTTGGTGTTGACGGGTGAACCAGGCGTCAAAATGTCGAGTGAAGGCATGCACCAGAGGCATGTGGTCCATGCAAATGACAAAGCGCGTATCATGCAAAAATTAGCAAAAGAGATGGACAGCCAAGTGCACCACCAGCAATTTGCAGTCAAAGGTACAGTAACCAGATTCCCCCTTGGACCGTTTTCCACCGAAGAAGGCCAATGGGTGGGGTCAGCCTTTGACCACCTACTCAATTACTCTCCAATAGCGACATCACTGGAATCGGTGGAAGGAAAGAGGGGTATGTGACATGGAAAAAGTGAGAGTAGTAGCTGTTGATAGGGCATTCTTTGTGTTGCAGAAGGCCGATTTTTTAAGGGACCCCAATTCAGGTCTTTTGGCTTGCCCTTGAGGGAGGCGTAGAAGGGGTCAAGGGTGACGGCAATGACCAGTAGGTAATGGTAATAATTGTTCATCATGCCTAAAAAATCTAGCTGTGCTCTAACTTTCAAGGGCCTTGGGAAGTTTTGAGCGGCTGTTACATTCTCAGTGAAGGAATGGACTCCTTCAGGAGTGATGCAGTACCCTAAGAAGAATAACTCGCTGACTTTAAAGGTAAACTTGTCATACCAGACTACGGGGCCATTCTGCTGTAGGCAGTCGTGTACGATGTGTATATGATGAAGTTGTTCCCCCTCTGAGGAAGAGAACACAAGTATGTCGTCCACTTAACATACACAAAAGGGGAGGTCCCCTAAGAGGCCTTCCATGACACGTTGAAAAGTGGCCGCTGCATTAGGAAGGCCAATATAGGAGTAATTGAAGATGTGTGTACCAAAGTGGATAGCGATGGCAATCTTGAGGATATCATCTGGTTTCATGGGCACCTTATACCCCTTCAGGAATTCTAGCATGGAAACACACCTTGGCATTCCCGTTGGTGATGTTTGGTAGGGGATAATATTCAAGTTTTGTCTGTATGTTCAGGTGACTATAATCCCTACATGGACATAGAGAGAAATAATTTTACATAACGATGTGTAAGGGTGATGATCGTGGGCTTGCGGCCTTTTTTGCAAAGGCCCATATTTATATTTCAGTGAATATTTTTTCTGGAGACTGACAAACGATCTGGTGCCAGACAGCTGGATCTGGTGAATTCTTGGGGGCCAGTTGTCTTGATATGGTGATAAATACCTTGTTCAGCGGGAACCTTGGAGGTTTGACGAAACTCTTGACCAAAAACTTCCAAGTACAACGGGAGGAGATGGGCATAGTGTGCTGATGTGGGGAGTGAGGTCAGAGAGGGCTGGTTGGAGAGGTATTGACAAGTAAAATTCAACGTTGATTTGCAATAGGTGATCAACGTCAACCAGGAGCTGATAATGTAAGAGGAAAACTGCACTGAGGATTGGCAATATGATGTCAGCAACGAGAATCTTCCAGTGATAATTGTTACTCCAAACAATAATGTAAGGATCTCATACTCAAGGGTGGGTATTGCAGATCTTTTTGCAGGTACTAGGCAGACATTGGCAGATTTAGACAAACTACTTCGTGTCCAGGCGAGTAGCGTTAGCAGAAGGGAACATCAAGCACCCGTATCTGCCAAAACACGCATACCTGTATAATGTAGAAAAAAGAAAGATTAGCGACAAGGAATGCCACTGCTACAAGCAATGACCTAATCACACATTTTTTGGCCCCGGATAAGTATTTGAACACTTCTTCGCAGCAGTCATGAATCTGGAGTGTTAGTAGCATAACTGCAGCTGATGGTCGTCATTAATTGGCTGTAGAGGTCATTGGTTGATGTGTGAGCGAGTGGTGGGTGGTGGGTTGTGTTGTTACCGTTACAGCACGTCACAGGGTGGGCATCCGTGTCCCACTGCATTCACGTCAGCTTCTTTGACTAATTCCTAACCAGTTTGAGGCCAAATATTATCAAGAGATCCCTTAGAAAAGGCCATCTTTGGCTGATTCATTCTGACAGAAATACCTTAGAATGTTTAGCCCATATAGAACAGGTTACAATCTGAGTAAGGAATAATATGTACAATAAGTCATCATTTCCTGAGAAACTTTTAATCAATATATCATTTAAAATTACAATTGTATATAAACATCATCGTAATACTATTATTTTCAAAAGGGGTATGACATATAAATAAAGTAATAATGAAATGCAAAAAAAGTATACTGTTAACTGGTTCCATTTTCTCTAATTGGACACTAAAAAGTGTTTTTTTAACCGTATTCATATAGTTTCATAAAAAAAAAAAAATATTTGGGATAGCAGAGAATAATTGCAATTCCTTCCATTTTAGAGAGCTCGTCCTCCTTGTACTAAGGACTGCATATTTTAAGTGGTCTAAGGTACGTGTGTGTATGTATGTTTTGTATTTGTAGTGAATAGTTGAGTCGTCAAATGATTATACAGAATTGAAATATGGCAACTCGATTTGTAACATTTGTATGCTTTTGCTAACAAAGGCAACCCTTTAATGTCTAATTCGCTAAGGTTTGAGAATGCTCCGCCCATTTCCTAGAAGTAGTAAGAAGAGAAACTCCTTGTCTGTTTTGTCATGGGAACACTAGAGACATCTGACGAAAGATTTCCCCTGAATGTCGGCGTTCTTTTGATTCTAACTGTACCTACCCAGAGACTGGCAAACCTCATCAAGATACCCTTACAAGTGCAAAGCTTCACTAGCATGTGGTAGTTCAACTAGAGATGAGGGAAGTCATATCAATATTTTCTTACGGTATGGTTAATTTATTACATCTAATAAGACTAAATATTTTCCTTTTTCTCTAGCTATTTAATGTAACTTTTTTTTTAATAACCGAAACTTGAGAGTAATTTTGGATGAAACATAATTTTGATGACGTCTTCCTTAGCCTTTTAATTTAAAAAGAAAAAAATAATGTTTTTTTATCTAATTTTGATTGTCCATTTAGTTTTTGTATGGAGTAGGAGGTTTGAAGGAGGTAAATTGGGAGTTCAGACATTGTAAGTGAGCAGAGCCCCTCATCTATAGCCGTACAGTAATCAATACATTCCAACCACTATACAACAAACCTAATATATAACGTAAATATATTAAGACATAAAAAAACTAATGACAAGATAGGTATAATTTCACATTTACACTAAATTGCTTTTTTGTTTATTTTTGTATGAAAAGTCAATTTTTAAAACTATGTACAAGTATCATGCCTGGACGGATCCACGTCCTATTCCCAGATCTTCGTTGCAGCAGATGGTTGCATCCGTACGTCCCGTTTTCTTTCCGACAGGCTGGCCGTCGGTTAACCGGTGTTTAGCTTTCTTACGTGTATTCAAATGCAACTGTTCACACGACCCGTTAGGCCGACGGCGGCTCTCGGACGTCAGCCGTCCGAGTCGGCTCAGTTTTCTTTCCAAGAAACCTCGTCCGGTTTGACGGCCGTTAGCCATCCGTCGCAACCAACGGGTGGATGATGTTTTGTGTGAATGAGGACCTGTATCGTACCCGTTCGTTTTGTGGCCTATAACCCCGACTTTTCCTCATAGTATAGAGTCATAGAAATTAGTTAGTTTGTTGTTGACACCATGTATTAGAGGTTAAATAAACTTTTTCAAGGGTATGAGGAGATGTTTGACATGGCAAAGAAGATATATAGAAATAATTTACATAAATAAAAGATATGGAAAATGATTGGAGAGGCATTAAATAAAACAGGTGAATTTATCATAATTTTAATATTCTTGGCATGTGCATAGTGTATAATGTAATTGCATAACTTATTTTATCAACACAGTTATCAACCAACATCTTATAGTGTCAAAATTATCGTAATTTACTCGATGTTCACGTGACAGATTCTAAGTATACAATGAAAACCGTGCGCTGGTAAACAGCTATGGATAGCCTCGTGTGAATGTACAACATTTTGACGGAGGTTAGCCACCACCCAGCCTGTCGGAAAGAGAATGGGTCGTGTGAATAAGCCTTCACACGGTCCAAGGAATTAACACTTTCATCAGGGAACGGACCTACTTCACGAATTTCATGTGGACCACTACAATCCCATTCTTACCTCTCCCATACAACGCACGAGTGGCTAATCGGTTGATGAAATTAACCGAGATGGACCACACGTCACCGACTTATGCAGGTCTTCGTTTCTAGGTGTCGCTAGCATTAATCAGCGTTACGGTGATGATACTTATCGCCCTTAACATCTTTGTTTGGAGTAGGTTAAGGCAAAGACAGGTGGAGCTCAAGAGGAAAGTTTTGCCATGTCCAGACAACACTCCATGTATTTTGAAAGCATTTCAATTTAGAGCCGTTTGAAATTGGCTATTTCATTGACTTGAAGGAGTAAAATTGTCTGGAATAGTGAAGTGTATGAAATGCGGTCAGCACGCTAGTAATAAGGAGTTGAAGAGACTCTAGGACATTGCATTTTAAAGAAATTAAAAAAAAAAAAAAAACATTCTTTGGCCATCTAATAAAGTATATAAGCCATATATATATATATATATATATATATATATATATATATATATATATATATATATATATATATATATATATATATATATATATATATATATATGAAACCGTGGTGCGTGTACGTACCAGGAATTTTTTTGTGCACTGTAATTATATCTTTACCGAGGTAACAACTATTCTTTAACAAGTTACCGAGTCATATGTACCTCAGTTTTTTGGGGGGTACCACATAATCATTTCCTAGCAATATACCATAAATAGATCTGTACTTTCCGTGCATTTTTTTTTTATTTTTGACTATGTCCGTTAGGTATGTATTCTTTTTTTAATACATATTTGAACATTCATCCTTATTCACTTGTTTATGGCTAAAAAAATATATATCCTGTCACACTCCTAGAAAACAAATATTTAACGTAATTTTTATTATTCAAATATTTGAAGGTAGCTGTCCGAGCTAATGTAATATATACATGATAAACCCATGACCCAAGGGATCATTGGAGAAGTTAGGAGTGTGTGAACGTCGAGCCATAACAGGATGCGAAAGTAAGACCAAGCTAAATCATTGCATAGGTAACATTTTGTATGTAACGTGAACACAATACAAGCCTCCGTGAGAAACAGTTGACCTCTTGGTCTCTGCACGGAACCAGATGGCTTCTGATAACAATCTTGTATAATCATATTTGTAATAAATGGTAAGATAACTAATATAACGTTATCCACGAAACCTGTATTTTGTTAGTTCTATTAATCTTGTCATACGAAATGGTCATCCGACCAAACCATCCATACTCCAGTGATGGAGCTAGGAATAAACTTTTTAAAGTTAACTTAACCAGACTTATTCAGAAGAAGTAACCTACAAGTCCAACAAATCTATATCATATTAAAGAGACATGATATAGAACACCAATGTTTGTTTATAACAGTACTACACCAACATATATATATATATATATATATATATATATATATATATACATATATATATATATGTATATATATATATATATATATATATATATA
>NC_090740.1:37301342-37306342 GCF_036898095.1 Palaemon carinicauda
TGACAAAATTTGCAATCTTTCAATGGGCAATTCCTACTCATCACGTATTTTATCTATATAATTGACTGTAAGTATTTGAAATTTGTAATACTACCAGAGTACCATATCAGCCCTGATGAATAACATTTGTCTAGTAATCAATGGGGTGGAAAAGGTATGCAAAATGTCACAGCCAATGCCATCCATTCAAAAGGGCTCACCCCTACACGCATACCGCGACCAGGTTGCCTGTTGTGCTGTAATTTGTAAACTTGGTATTTTGCACAATAAATTGTTTCTCTCTGGGGATACCTTAAGGACAGGGTATATGGAAACCTTGGAGGAAAAATAACTGGAGATGCCCTGACCCAGATTAGGTGATGCCCGGCTTAAAAAGTCAGACTGTCAAACTGATAGTTCTCGATTACCAAGTTAATCCTCCGACAGTGACGGAAACTATTCAGTTCAGTTCTATTCAGACCTTTGTTTATAGACGGTAACTATTTTCTTGTGCTTTTTATTACCGATGGCTCCTTCCTGTACTGCTTCATTAGGAAAAAATAATGTTAATCTTGTTGCTCAACATAATGGTAAATCTGTTACAAGCTCCTTGGAATATTGAACTACGGTAAAGTCGTTACACTTTATAACCCTCTATTACATTGAACATAGCTTCCGATAATCTAACGACTGTTGTTACTGATTTTTGCCTAAAGGCAGGCAGCTGTGTGTTATCATGGGCTTAATCAAATCCGATTTAAACTATCTTCCAGAGTAGTAAGTGTATGAATTTTTGTTCTATGTTATTGTTCTTGAAATTAAAAACTACTAATAAAGTGAGTCATAAAACGTTTAAGAATTTTACACATAAGATATCATAGAGATAAACATGTATGAAAGAGACAGTAAATGATTAACAATAACACTAGCTCCGTAGCTATCTTTGGTTCCAGTCAATGGCGGAGCTAGAACTGTGAGTCAGGGCATCTCCAGTAATATTAATCCTCCTAGATGGAAACAACCCCCCGACTATCCCTGACCTGAAGGCAGCAATCACAGCAGCAATAAGAGTGATCTCAAGGGAGGAATGCGGGAGGGTCATCGAGAACTTTGACCGCTGGATCTAAATGTGTCTGCAGCGGCGGGGAGATCATTTGGTGCACATTTTGGAGAGCCTGTGAAACAAAGAGTTTTTGTTGTACAGGCTTGAAAGTTTGGAAATGTTTGTTACATAGGCTTGACCTAATGTAGCTAAAGTTTTGTGTCGATCTAAATAAAATTTTGGAAGTTATGCGTTTTTTGGTGATGCCCGTTTTTTTTGTGCCACCCTACACACACACACACACACACACACACACACACACACACACACACATATATATATATATATATATATATATATATATATATATATATATATATATATATATATGTATATATATATATATATATATATATATATATATATATATATATATATATATATATATGTGTGTGTGTGTGTGTGTGTGTGTGTGTGTGTGTGTGTGGGTTTCTTGAAATGATATATATTGCCTCAGGGATTCCTCAAGTGTCAAAGGCTAGGAATCACTACTTCTTGGTGAGCGTTGAAATCACTACAAAGAACAAAGGAGGCTTTGTTATAATATTATTGTAAATTAACGATAATGGTAAGTAGACAATGGAATATAGAATTGTTCAAGTGTGGATTCTGGTAGACCGATCACAAATTAAGAAAATGTATGTTTCTCAAAAACTTTTATTACCTTAATCTTACGATATCCACATTTATAGCATGACTTATGAAAAGCAAGGTACTCAGGCTTTAATACATATCACGATTCTCCTTGTCAAGGTATGGTATTTTGTTTTACTCGTGAAATTATTGAAATTCGGAAATAGGAGCTCAAATATGTATCTCTTTTGAATATCCAAAATTACTGACGGTAAAATAATATCATACTATCTATACCCGTACAGTCCATGAATATTACAGTACAGTAAACGACACTTATGAAGTCTAGGATTTCACTTATTGTCTCTAAAAGGATAGCAATAAAAAAATAAAAAAGATTAATTGTATATCAAATTTACTTTAGATTGAAGATAACATATCAGATAAATCAGGTAAACATGGCCAAGCCGACACACCATGATATACTAAGTACCCTTAATTATATCAACTTCAACTGGAGGAAGTATATTAAGAATGGTTTTGAAAGTAAATACTTGCGAGGAAGATTATGAAACAGAAAAAGAATAAAAGCCAAACTGGTGATAAACCATCAGGCACCCATGGCCCATCTATTAAGCCGGCCCAACACGCCATATAAAAAAGGACATTTCATTATATACAATGTAGTATATACTGTATGTACGAGTAAGACTCACTTAACCCGGGACTTTCAAATATAAAAGATTTAGTTTAGGTTAAATTAAAGCAAATGCAATATTCAAAGAAAAAACAAGAAAACTATTACTATAAGAGTTCCTTTGCTGCTTTTATCCAACATACTCATAGATTCAAGAATATGGTTAATGACCCCTCCATGATAGTATACATACTCCATCTTTATAAGAATGTGATTAATAAGAAATATTGGAATTTTTCTATACTGTTGGCGAAACAAACGAAACGCTTTCACACCATTATGTTACTCCCGGTAAAAAAAATAAAAATAAATCTTAAGGGTATCTCTTTCTCTGAAAGTCGTTATTACTTACAGGAGTAGAAAATGGCTTGACTTTACTACTTCTAAATCTAGTAATTAAAAGCTTCCCTTGAAAAAGGATTTCATATACCAATGGTTGATAGAATCTGTATCAACAATAATGTACATTTTTGTCTATTACTATTACCACTTCAGTGGAATTATAATCAAAATTACTCAGTTATTATAGTGTTCATTGATATAGCTTTCGTGAACAAAACCAGAAAGAAAAAAACTTGAATCATACAAACATATTGTAATAAACTTTGCATTCATAACATATTTCATTAACTCCCTAAATAGATTTCTAGTTATGCTTCTTATTTTTTCTAGAAATTACCGTTCTTTTGTTTATCTACGAAATATGTTAAATAACAATTCTTTACTTCCCGTTTGCATTACATATACTTCAAGCATTTCTAATAATAAGAAAAACCTATTGAATGACTGATTGCATTTCTCCATAATATTGTAATTCTCCATTCCGTAACCAACAATAATTTCACTCAAATTATATCATCAGAAGGGGAGAATCTCTTTATCACATGATTCCCCTCTTTCCATCTTAAAACTAAAATATATATACATGAAAATATGCTGGACACATTTGCAAGGTAACAATTGATTCCTGATATCTAAATTGCTTTTAATTATAACTGAAATAAAATATCCTTATAGATTGTGAACGGTGGTAACGGACGTCCTATAAGGTACACTTCAGGATGGTACAAACATATTCATGAAAATTAACGATATATTCATAGATTAATATACAGAAACATATTTACTATAATACTTGTACTTTTACGTATTAAAGATTCACTTAGTACATATAACAAATTGCCTAATTATACAATTCCATCATTTTACCAACTTCAGTAATCAATATCATATTCTATTATTGGGAAGAATCAAGCATATTGTATATTTAGTAGTACACTTTGGCCTTTAGAACGTTTCATTGCAGGAGGGATTATTCTATATACATTTTTGACCCTGTTTAATCGAACTAATATTACCCTTGCCAGAAGGGTAAATTTTTATTGGCGCATATTTATTTATTCATGTTTGTGTGTTTCTTGTTTTGTAATTCGCATGACTCAAAAAATATTCGACTGAATCTCATGAATTTTGGTGGTAGTTATTAGGTCAAAGGTCAAGGTCAAGGTAACAAAAAGGTTGAATACGTCCTTTTGCTCTATCTTGGTAATTATTTTTTTTTTTCCGGTTTGGATGAAACTAGTGCCAAAATATACAGAATTCCATAGCCAATCTTGTGATTTAGGGGTGATTGGGTCGAAGGTGAGGGCCAGGATAGAAACAAAAAAAGTCTTTTTGAAATACCGTGGTAAATTCTAATCCAAATTGCTTGAGACTTTTCCAAAATATACATAATTCAATTGCCTATCTTATGATATATACCATGGTCAAGATCATGGTGAAAAAAAGGTCATAAACTTCTTTTTGCTTTATTCTGAATGAATCTCGTGAACTTTAGAGAGAGGAATGGGCATGGTCCAAGAACAATTAGATTCTGGGCGTAATAAGTAAAAGGTCAAGGTCAAGGTTACAGAAAGGTCAAAAGCGTAATTTTTTGCTATATCCTGGCATAATTCAATGGCCTATCTTATAATGTGACGTTGGTGATGGCATGCACTATATCGAGTGCCTGTTCTAGTAATTATTATTATTATTATTATTATTATTATTATTATTATTATTATTATTATTATTATTATTATCATTATCATTATTATTATTAGCTAAGCTATAATTCAAGTAGGAAACGCAGGATGTTAAAAGCATAACAGCACCAGCAAGGAAAATAGCCCAGTGACGCAAGGAAATAAGAAAAACGTAAATTGTATGATAAATAATGAAAATTATTATTAGATATCTCAAAATCTATGACAACGTTAATATAGATCTGACGGTAACAAATTACACCGTTGAGAGACATATCAGTCTGTTCAACATAGAAAAAAAAAAATATTTGTAGCAATATTGAACTATACAACAATTAAAACTATTGACAGTTGGGAATAAATGCTTTTACTTTTGATAACTGTCTCTTGACGCATTAGATTAGTAAATGTTTTTTTCTTTGATATACATAATATTGTGAGGGACAACAATGCTTTGTGTTCTTTTATAATATATATATATATATATATATATATATATATATATATATATATATATATATATATATATATATTTTATATATATATATATATATATATATATATATATATATATATATATATATATATATATGTATGTATATATGTATATACACACACACACACA
>NC_090740.1:37308842-37323842 GCF_036898095.1 Palaemon carinicauda
ATATATATATATATATATATATATATACATGTATATATATATATATATATATATATATATATATATATATATATATATATATATATATATATAAATATATATATCCATCCATCCATATACCAAAGGCACTTCCCCCAATTTTGGGGGGTATCCGACATCAACAAGAACAAAACAAAAAAGGGGACCTCTACTCTCTATGTTCCTCCAGCCTAACCAGGGACTCAGCCGAGTTCAGCTGGTACTGCTAGGGTGCCACAGCCCAACCTCCCACATTTCCACCACAGATGAAGCTTCATACTGCTGAGTCCCCTACTGCTGCTACCTCCGCGGTCATCTAAGGCACCAGAGGAAGCAGCAGGGCCTACCGGAACTGCGTCACAATCGCTCGCCATTCATTCCTATTTCTAGCACGCTCTCTTGCCTCTCTCACATCTATCCTCCTATCACCCAGAGCTTTCTTCACACCATCCATCCACCCAAACCTTGGCCTTCCTCTTGTACTTCTCCCATCAACTCTTGCATTCATCACCTTCTTTAGCAGACAGCCATTCTCCATTCTCTCAACATGGCCAAACCACCTCAACACATTCATATCCACTCTAGCCGCTAACTCATTTCTTACACCCGTTCTCACCCTCACCACCTCGTTCCTGACCCTATCTACTCGAGATACACCAGCCATACTCCTCAGACACTTCATCTCAAACACATTCAATTTCTGTCTCTCCATCACTTTCATTCCCCACAACTCCGATCCATACATCACAGTTGGTACAATCACTTTCTCATATAGAACTCTCTTTACATTCATGCCCAACCCTCTATTTTTTACTACTCCCTTAACTGCCCCCAACACTTTGCCACCTTCATTCACTTTCTGACGTACATCTGCCTCCACTCCACCATTTGCTGCAACAACAGACCCCAAGTACTTAAACTGATCCACCTCCTCAAGTAACTCTCCATTCAACATGACATTCAACCTTGCACCACCTTCCCTTCTCGTACATCTCATAACCTTACTCTTACCCATATTAACTCTCAACTTCCTTCTCTCACACACCCTTCCAAATTCTGTCACTAGTCGGTCAAGCTTCTCTTCTGTGTCTGCTACCAGTACAGTATCATCCGCAAACAACAACTGATTTACCTCCCATTCATGATCATTCTCGTCTACCAGTTTTAATCCTCGTCCAAGCACTCGAGCATTCACCTCTCTCACCACTCCATCAACATACAAGTTAAACAACCACGGCGACATCACACATCCCTGTCTCAGCCCCACTCTCACCGGAAACCAATCGCTCACTTCATTTCCTATTCTAACACATGCTTTACTACCTTTGTAGAAACTTTTCACTGCTTGCAACAACCTTCCACCAACTCCATATAACCTCATCACATTCCACATTGCTTCCCTATCAACTCTATCATATGCTTTCTCCAGATCCATAAACGCAACATACACCTCCTTACCTTTTGCTAAATATTTCTCGCATATCTGCCTAACTGTAAAAATCTGATTCATACAACCCCTACCTCTTCTAAAACCCCCCTGTACTTCCCAGATTGCATTCTCTGTTTTATCCTTAATCCTATTAATCAGTACTCTACCATACACTTTTCCAACTACACTCAACAAACTAATACCTCTTGAATTACAACACTCATGCACATCTCCCTTACCCTTATATAGTGGTACAATATATGCACAGACCCAATCTACTGGTACCATTGACAACACAAAACACACATTAAACAATCTCACCAACCATTCAATTACAGTCACACCCCCTTCCTTCAACATCTCAGCTTTCACACCATCCATACCAGATGCTTTTCCTACTCTCGTTTCATCTAGTGCTCTCCTCACTTCCTCTATTGTAATCTCTCTCTCATTCTCATCTCCCATCACTGGCACCTCAACACCTGGAACAGCAATATATATATACAATATAAATATAATAAATAGGAAGAAAATAATAGAATGGGTTCCTAGAGATTGTATATGTATATATATATATATATATATATATATATATATATATATATATATATATATATATATATATATATATATATATATATATATATATATATATATATATCCAAAACTGCCGAACGATGGCGAGAACATTACAATTGCAAATGTAGCTAGAAAGGGTGACCACTTATATCTCAAATCATTCCCAGCATACCTAGGAGACGTGTTTAGAAATTCAGATTGCGAAAATATAGGAATTGTAATTAATGTGGAATACCTTAAAAACTTGAAAACTGCACACAACAGATTTCTATCTAGTGAATCGAATAAAGGGAGGAATTGCAAATGATGCCATAGCATTTAGATACAGACAGCATAAATATTATCTTTTAAAATTAATATGAGTAAAACTAAAATAAGGTTCAATAATAATTCATAAACAACAAATTATGGTTAAGGAAGAATGTCTACATACAATATACCAGTAATAAAACATGTATCAAAAACTTGAAGCCTTACTAAAGCCTTAAAATATAAGCTAGATGCAACTCATAAAACTAAAATAAATATGGAGATATCAATAAAAGACTTGAAATAATCAGTATGTATATGGGAGAAAACTTAAGTAGAGGATATTTTCAAAGGTAAGAATATAAAATGAACCCTGGAGGACATATAATGAGAGTTACAGATAATAGATGGGAAGAAGAATAACAGAATGGGTCTCCAGAGATAATAAAAGAAGCAGGGGAAAGAAGAGAAAGAAAATTTGTGGGGATAGATTTGCATAGAAGGGCTATAAACAAAATCGTGGAGTAGGACATGTCTCAGGCCTTTTTCCAGCAATAGACTAGCAACGACGGACAAAAATTATGATATATATATATATATATATATATATATATATATATATATATATATATATATATATATATATATATACATATATATATATATATATATATATATATATATATATATATATATACATATATATATATATATATATATATATATATATATATATATATATATATATATATATATATATATACACACATATGTATGTATATATAAATTACATTATATGTATATATAAATTACATTATATATATATATATATATATATATATATATATATATATATATATTACTTAATTCTATGCATATTTACAGTATATATGGATAAATATATAGATACATGAGCGTATTGAAAAGAGAGAGAGAGAGAGAGAGAGAGAGAGAGAGAGAGAGAGAGAGAGAGAGAGAGAGAGAGAGAGAGAGATTGTTCTTATGTTACGATGATTGAAAGAGTGGTGGAAAGAAATATTCATAATTTAATTTTCAGCTTTCAATAAAAAACACAAAATTAGATTTTTCGGAAACTATTTCTTTAAAAACTTTGATAATTGAAGATGGCTAACAAGGCGAAGATTTTTTTCTGTCAACATAGCCTGAATATGTATTTATATATTATTGTTCTTTTGGATCTAAATATTCCAGACAGTTATCGTTGTATCTTTTTAGATCGTAGTAGAAGGTGAAAAAAAAATAAATAAAAAAAAGAAAAATGGTTAAATTCCTAAATGAATAGTTCTACTTTAAGCCATATTTCTTTGCGTCCCCTGAGCTTCAAAACAATTCGAAATGTTATTGCGGTATTTCAAAATGTTTAGGAAAACTCTGCATGAATTTTGAAACAGTTGCAAAAGCATATATAGGCTGAATTCATTACCTAGCCGCCAATTTTGCGTCCATTAGTTTATACGTCCACCCCCACCCCCGTGTCTGTCCACAAACATGTCTGATAAAAATAGCTTATCATCACCGCTCTTCCTACAGGGTTACAGATATTCCTTAATATGCTACAAGGTAGAGTCAGAATAATATTGTCAGAATATTTATTGTGTCTTCTTTATGACTCCACTCTACAAAATGTTTACAGATATTGTAACGGCATTCTAATTATTTTTTTTTTCCATAATTTTCCATGATATTGATTTTCTAATAAGTATTAATGTGAAAAGCTCTAATTGAAATTATATGAAATATATTTTATTGGAATATTTAATAATAGTTACAAAATATATTTATGGGAGTAAAGAGTTCATTGCAAGTAAAGTAAAGTAGCCAATTATTTACCATAAAACGATTACTCTATTCACTTTTTATATTCAGTATTGTACTTGACAGCAATTGTTAATTGATACAAATGAGTATTACGTTTTATTTAAAGCTTAGGTTTTCGTAGGACTTTATGTGAAATTCAGTAATTCTGTCGGTAAAAAAAAAAAAAAAAACTTTTAGTTTACGTATGCAAATGTTGATTTCCCCTCTGGAAGCCCTCTTGGTATTTACAGGACAGACTTGTTTGTATCAATATATGCAACATATTTCTGTATTCTATCATCTCAAACTTTCATGGATATTATTAAAGGCTTAATGTTATACAAGTCAATCCTAGATTTTCGTATTTATTTCTAAGATGAGTATTTTCGTTCTATCTAAATATAAAAAATTATTTTGTAACAAAATCTGCTGTATCGAGTGCTAGGTATATAACTTCCTCATTTATTACCTTCTCCAACTAAGTTGGGAGGAGGCTATGTTTTTGCTTCTGTTTGTACAGTTGACCTTTTATGATCAACTTCCTGGTCACAATTTTACTCACGGAGTAGTAAACTTCCAGGAATGAATTGTTAGGTTGAGATTTGTAAGTGATTTAATCTAGAAAGGCCTAGGCCAAAGATCAAGGTCAAAGTCGAGCAAATGCTTGAACGAATTACTGCTAACCTTAATCCGAAGTTCGCATAAGGTTGTCTCACAGACTTATAAATACGCTTCTGGTCTAAATGGATCCTGGAAAAGAAAAGCTAGTTTAGAGAAATATGCTGCTGTAGCAGAGGTCTGCACTCTGAGTGCTTTTCTACCTCTGTAAATCTTTTATCATTTGCCTTTATCTGTATATTTCTATAACTTCAAATAGCGTCAATTTTCTTGTATGCTAAATAAGATATACTATGATTCATTGTTAACAACTATTTTTTTCTATAAAATAGAATAAGATTGAAAATAAGGATAAATTATTATAATGGAAAGTAAAAAAAAAATAATATTATTGCTTGATAAAATATATTGCCCAGAATTGGCACATAACGTCGTCTTTTATGTGAAAATTCGATACATTACTGAAAATAGAATGGTGTACCACACGCAACACGGGATGCTTTTGCACGCTAATGTATTATAAATCTCATATTTTATCACATACTTAACGCCTTCCAGACCACCTCCTCCTCCCCCCCCCCAAAAAAAAAAATATGACGGGCATTTCAAGTTCGTTGTCGTCCTGTTTAGTTCTTGCTGTTATTGCTATGTTTCAAATTAGGGATTTTTTTTTTTTTTTGGGGGGGGGAGTCTGTTTGCATTCTAGTAATAACGTGGTTATACCGAGGTTCACACTTTCATGCAATGAGATAGTTTGTTAGAAAAGTTACTTGACATGAATACATTGCACTGCAGTAATCTCAAATTAATGCATTTGTTAAATTGCATTTTTGTATATATATATATATATATATATATATATATATATGTACGTATATATATATATATATGTGCGTGTGTGTGTGCGTGTGTATATGCACACACACACACACACACATATATATATATATATATATATATATATATATATATATATATATATATATATATATATATATATATATATATATATATGTATGTTTATATACATATATATACATATATATATATATATATATATATATATATATATATATATATATATATATATATATATGTATATATATAATTTATATATATATATATATATATATATATATATATACAGATATATATATATATATATATATGCATATATATATATATATATATATATACAGATATATATATATATATATATATATATATATATATATATATATATATATATATATATATATGTATATATATACAAATATATATATGCATATATATATATATATATGTATATATATATATATAAATAAATAACTATATATATATATATACATATATAAATATATATATATATATATATATATATATATATATATATATATATATATATGTGTGTGTGTGTGTGTGTATAAATATGTGTGTGTCTATTTATAAATGTATAAGCGTAAAAATCATAGGGAAACGTGATGCTCAGATGCATGAAAATGAAAATAGGAAATATATGACTAAGTCCTGACTAGTTTCGTGCTACTTCTTGAGGACTTAATCTTATATTTCCTATTTTCATTTTCCCTGTGGTTCTTTTGTACACACACACACACACACACACACACACACACACACACACAAAACACGCAAACACACACACACACACTCACATATATATATATATATATATATATATATATATATACATATATAAATATATATTTTATTTATACACACACACACACACACATATATATATATATATATATATATATATATATATATATATATATATATATATATGAAAATTTATCACTGGCTGTCGGGATTTTGATCAATGTAAATATCAACTACAAGGGCATTTATTACCGAATTCTACCTTGGGAATATATATCCACTGCAATTCATTTATGGTAATAGCTTCTGGCTGGGCAGAGATTCGAACTCCTACCACTCACCCGAAACAATTGCCTGTGAGGACTCTATCAACTCTATCAAGTGAGCTCAGTTGGTAGATTCCTCGCAGGCATGGTTTCGGTGGATTGGCACGAGGCTTTATTAAAAAGTATGTAAAGGAAGGAGTAGAGGTATTTGTGATTCCTTGACACATCAGTTAGTATATACTTTAATTGCATACTGTAAATACTTTTTTTTCATCCTCTCTAAGAAGACCAAGATCGAAGTTTATATTATAGACTTTTATATGCTTCGTTTTATTATGCGTATTTCTGATTGGCAATGAATAAGGAATTCTTCACCATCTATCGACCCGCTTATTTTTTTTTTTATTGTTATTGTATGTGTGAAAGAATATAATTTAAAATTTTATCTAGACATGTCAATGAAAATTTTGAAATACATGCTCATTATATATTTTTTTTTAACTAAATAAGAGACAAGCCTGATATATTCCTCCAAATATTTTTGTAATAAACTGAATGGTACTTCGAAATTCAAAGAAGGTGCATAATGTTCAAGAAAAATTGGTAATGAAATGATTTTCATTTGGAAAATCCAATAACCTAGACCCAAGAATAACATTTCTTGGAGTTTTCTTTTGGTATAACTTTATCCTATTATTTTGCGCCATAAAACAGGTTTAGCAAATTATCTGACATGAGATTCTAGTATCACAGGTCAACACAGGGGATATGAGATGTATGGAAATAGCATCATTATATGAATTCACAGAAATCTAATTATAAAGACCAGACTACCCATAACACCAATATGTTAACAATAAAGTAAAAGGGTCCACAAGAAATACCAGAGATTATATTGCTATGGTCACTACAGTGCCCATTAACAATTATGCTTATGAACAGGACCACGAAATACTGAAGAAACTCCCTTCTATGCAGGATTAAGAATAAGGACTTCATGATTAAAACAGTCAAAAGCAGTAATAAAAGCATAAATAATTAAATAATCTTCAATAAATCAACCACAGTACAGTACAATATGTACATTCGAAATGATGAGAAGATCATATACCAGACAGCAAACTCGTGAACAAATGATTATAAGCAGCATATGGATTAAATATACATAAAAATATTACCAAAAAAAGATTAAATATTTCAGGCAATATGAGAGTTACAAAAAACTGGCAGTAATTGTCAGAGATAGAGCTACCTTATCCAAATTTACCTAATGGTATAATACCAAAAATTATGAAACAAATGATGATAAGATGGACTCTAAAATATGGGCGAAATATAGAAGAGAACTTTGGAGCCAGGAAATCAATATATCTTCTATAGAGATTAAGGTGAAATATCATTTGGTCCTATTCTTACTTTCAAACATTAAAACAGTTTAAATACGCTATACACTTCTAGAATACACGAGTTTCAAAATGCTCTACTTCCTGTCGCACAACAGGTTAGTTTAACAAGAGAGGAATCTCGTAGTCTACACCAAAGATTGCCAATTTGATGGTAGTCCGTATTATTATCATTATTATTATTATTATTATTATTATTATTATTATTATTATTATTATTATTATTACTATCATTATTATTATTAGTAGTAGTAGTAGTAGTAGTAGTAGTAGTAGTATTTTTATTATTATTATTAGCTAAGCAGCAACCTTAGTTAGATAATTAGTATGCTTATAGCTCAAGAACTCCAACAGTGAAAAAATATCACAGTAAGGGAAGGTAATAAGGAAATAAATAAACTACTTGAGAAATATTGAACAATTAAAATGGAATATTTGAAGAACAGTAACAACATTAAAATAGATCTTTCATTTATAAATTCCAAAAACATGGAAAAAAAAACAACAACAAAAGGAAGATATTGAATAGCAAGCCCTATTGTAACCACAATCAAGATAACTCTAACCCTAGACAGTGGAGGACCATAGTACCGAGGCTATGGCACTGCTCAAGAATAGAGAACAATGGCTTTATTTTTTTAGTGTCATTCTCCTAGAAGACATGCTTACCATGGCTAAAGAGTCGTCTTTACTGTTACCAAGAGGAAGAGAGTAATCACTGAACAAATACATTGCATAAGTTAACCCCTTGAACGAAGAAAAAAAAAATGTTTGGTACTCTCAGTATTGCCGGTTGGATGAGGACGAGGAGTATGAAATGAGTTGGCCAAATTATCTGGGGTATGTGTCCGCAAAAGAAAAAATGAGACATATCCAGAGAGAGGGATCCAATGTAGTACTGTCTAGCAAGTCAAAGGATCCTATAATTCTCTAGCAGCAGTATCTCAATGGGAGGCTGGTGTCTTGGCTAACCCTACTAGGTTCCTGTGTTGTAACAGAGATATGTCCTTCATAGGTAAAATTCTACCCGATTTTTGCTAAAGTAAGGCACGTGCAGTAGGAAATGGCACTAATGAAGAAAAATTTATTCTTTAGATTTTCATCTATGCAGCGCAATCAGTAATTGCCACCTAACTCCAATCAAATTGAACGTTAAAAGCAACTGAATGTAAGAGGCCAATTTTAGTTCTATTCTAATCAATGTTATATTGATAATTTCTATGCTGATTTCAAGCCTAATGACAAATGCTGTTGGATGCATACTCGAAATTGTCACCCCTTAGTGAGCCATTGGGGACTTAAAAAGACCTCTGTTGTTGCTAGATGAAGTTAGTTACTCGGATGATTATCTAATTTTTATACCATCATCACAAAGGGGACCTTTATAATGCATAGAACTCACAGCAATCTCCCAGCTCACTGCCTTGTATGCCATATTCTCTGATGGTTTCCATCACCGACCCCAACTCACCTGTTCACGCTGCTCCAGTGAGGTTCTTTGGTTTAAGCGCACCCAGGTTTAGTTTCTACTTATGGGTGTGACTCACTTAAGCATATAAGCATATATATATATATATATATATATATATATATATATATATATATATATATATATATATATATATATATATATATATACACATGTATATATATATATATATATGTATATATATATATATATATATATATATATATAATATATATATATATATATATATATATATATATATATATATATATATATATATATATATATATATATATATATATATATATATATATATATATGAGAACATATATCAGTCAGTTGGTAGTGAAGTCTTGGGGCACGCAGGTAAATGGAGAAAGTCATGGATATCAAATGATACATGGGATACTTATAAAAAGGAGACAAAGACATAGATTGATTGTTGAAAGTTTTCGAAGAAGTAATGAATGTTACAATGTAGAACATGTTAATTATTCCAATATTAATTGTGAGGTCAAAAGAAAAGCTAAGAATGACTGGAGAGAATGTTTAGACAGTAAAGCAGATGAGGCCGACTATGCTTTGAATTCAGGAACTGGCTATGGTGTAAGAATTATTCAAAGAATTATTAATGAAATCTTGACTGGGGCAAAGAAGCATATAATCATGAAAAAGAGCTATGGCTCTGTTATAGCAACCGAAGATGAAGAAAGACACCATTAGATGGAACACTTCAGTGAGGTTATGAATAGGAGATATGAAGGGAACCATTTGATCGATATACCTGAAGCTGATGAAGACCATGATGTGCTCATGAATGAGTTCAGTGTGTTTAAAGTCGAATCTATCCTAAAAATCTTAAGAGATGGTAATCCCCGGGTTACGAAGGAAGAACTACAAAGATGATACTGGCCTAAAATAAAGTGACTTACTATAGTCTATTTTTTATAGCGGTGCATATTTGCACCAACTCACAGGGGTGCCCTTTTAGCTCGGAAAGGTTCCTGATACCTGATTGGTCGGAAGTGTTTTTGTCCGAACACCTTCATTGTTCTCGAATAATTACCAAGTAATGTGAATCGAAACTTATTTATTACCCTATATTTCTCATTCAGATATATCTTTTGTCAATAAACAATGTGAAAGAATAAATATATTATACAGAATCGTCTTGGTAAGTCTAAATTTAATAACACAATCCGCCGAAGTCAACGACAGCAGCTTGTTTTCGGATGCACGCTTTGTAATTTTGTAATTTCTCGCATATTTCAACGCAAATTGGGATAAATTACACTCAGCATAAGTTAAACATGTTATTATAAACTTTCTTTGAATACCAGAATTTACCAAAATCATGGAATTCATAAAACCCGATATTTGTGAAAACTTATGGGGAGGTAAAAGAACAGCCTGTAGCGGCCTGGCGGGAAAACGATCCCTCTGACTTGTAGACGCAGTCTTTTTTTTTCTCTCTTTTGTAGTATAGTTTGGCCTATTCCTTTCAGTTTAAACAGTCTTGCATTGTCTCTCTTCGTATTATTTTGCTTATTATTTTCCCACATTCTTGTTCCTCACCTGATATCTCTCTATTTTCCCGATATCACTTTCATAAATGGGATATCTGCACTACGATTCCTTATTTCTTATCCTCTGTCGAAAGTGATGGCTTGAAGGGAAGCGCGTGCTAGTCTCATTAAAATAGTCTAGAGGCGGGAATAAAGAAAAAATGCTATGCTTAATTTCAGGTTTACAGAATAGGTTATACTCTCTACACAGCATAAAATTTATGTTATTATTATTTACATGCTTACTAACGTAAGGTACAAAACATAAGGAATCGTAGTGCGGATATCACAGGCCTATATGAAAGAAGGGATATCGGGGAAAATAGATAGATATTATGAGGAACAGGAATGTGGGAAAATACTAAGCAAAATAACACGAAGAGAGACAATGCAAGACCATTTAAACTGAAAGGAATAGGTCGAACTATATTACGAAAGAAAAAAAAAAACTACGTCTATAAGTCGGAGGGGATTGTTTTCCTGCCAGGCCGCTACAGTTTTCACAAATATCGGGTTTTATTAATTCCATGATAAATTCTGGTATTCAAAGAAAGTTTATAATAACATGTTTAACTTATGCTGAGTGTAATTTATCCCAATTTGCGTTGAAATATGTGAGAAATTACAAAATTACAAAGCGTGCATCCGAAAAGAAGCTGCTGTCGTTGACTTCGGCGGATAGTGTTATTATGTTTAGACTTACCAAGACGATTCTTTATAATATATTTATTCTTTCACATTGTTTATTGACAAAAGATATATCTGAATGAGGAATATAGGTTAATAAATAAGTTTCGATTCACATTACTTGGTAATTATTCGAGAACAATGAAGGTGTTCGGACAAAAATACTTCCGACCAATCAGGTATCAGGAACCTTTCCGAGCTAAAAGGGCACCCCTGTGAGTGGGTGCAAATATGCACCGCTATGAAAAATAGACTAATGTTTATTTTGTAAAATCTGGCATGCAGAGGAAAAACTGATAAATGGGAGTTAGGAGAGTTGGTGTAAATGTCAAAAAAAAAAAAAAAAGACCTGACTGATTGCAATAAATACAGAGGCATTCCACTTACGTCAGTTGTTATGAAAATATATAGTATGCTTATTATAAAGAGATTGGAGAGTAAGATTGATGAAAAGCTGAGAGATGAACAAGTAGGATTTAGAAAAGTTACAAGTTGCAGTGACCAAATTTTCATTTTAACCTATGTTGTAGAGCAATACGTAGAATTTAAAATTCATCTTCTGATGGCATTTGTGGACTAGGTAAAAGCTTTTGATGGTATGCAACGGCCCATTTTGTGGAGAGTTCTACAGTATTATGGTATTCCTCTTCAATATGTATATTTGATTAAGTCTGTTCATGAGCATAGAAAGGGCAAAGTTAGTTACTGGAGTCTTATCAAAAGAATTTCCAGTGAACAGCGGAGTACTCCAAAGGAATGTATTGTCCCCTACAGTTTGTTGTTTATCCTCCTCATGGATTTTTTAATGTGTAGAACAGTCAGAGAAGTATTGGACAAAATGGGTGATAGGAATTTAGCACACCTAGAGTATGCTGATGATGCTATCCTTGTTACCAGAACACCACAGGATTTGCAATGCTTGCTTACCAGAATGCATGAAATATCACACGAGGTTGGACTGAAGATAAATAGAAGGAGGACAAAGATGATGATAACTGTGTATGCCATGCAAGATGAAATGTTATTGGAAGGGAAAAGGATTAATGAGGTCGAATCATTTGATTATTTAGGAACTATGACCTCCAATACAGGGTCTTTAGATTTAAAAGTTAGTGGAAGATGGAAAAAGGCTAATCACACAATGGCAATCAAATCGCCTGAAATCACATATAAAAATCAGACTATATATCAGTTCAGTGAGATTGGTGTTATTCTACGAACATGAACCAACGTATGACAATGAAAAAATCTCCAATAGATTTAGTAGATTTGAGAACAAAGCCTTCAGAAGGATAGTGGGAGTTAAAGGGCAGGACAGGACTAGAAATGAAACTAAAATAGAGATTACTGTGCCATATGTGGATAATATCATGATGAGGGGTAGTTGAAAATGGTTTGGGTATGATCTTCGCACTCCCCAAGAGAGATTGGTTCACCAAACGTTCTCCTAGACTCCACAAGGACTAAAAGAGTTGGAAGACCCAGGCCCACATAGCTGAGTACTATGAAGTGAGAAGTAGGAGATGATGAATGGAGAAATATTGAGTTAAAAGCTCAAGATAGAGACAACTGGCGAAATCCAACCGAGGCCCTTTTCTTCAATAGGCATAGGGGGTAATGATATATATATATATATATATATATATATATATATATATATATATATACATATATATATATATATATATATATATATTATATATATGTATGTATGTATATATATATATATATATATATGTATATATATATATATATATATATATATATATAATATATTTGTATATATATATATATATATATATATATATATATATATATATATATTCATATATATATGTATATATATATATATATATATATATATATATATATATATATATAATAATAATAATAATAATAATAATAATAATAATAATAATAATAATAACTGTTTTTAGTTCACTGAAGGACAAAAGGGTCAGACATGTCTTTATTCATGTTTGCGGTTCAGCCAATCTTCAATACCCCGTGGCCATTGTGGATTAGTGATTGTGGAAGACTTTAGTCTGAACTCTCAAAGCAATCCAAATGATCATATCTTCTAGCTTTTATTTTAGCTTTTTTTTTCTTCCTCATCTCAGATATATAAGAATTATAAATTTTACGGTAAAAATTACAATTTAAGGGAATTATTCATCCCTCTTATGAAGCGTATTACATTTCTGAGAACTTTTCACATTTTTATCAACATAACAGAAAGAAAAATACATTCTTCATAGGGGATATATTCAATGGAGAGCGTTATTCTAATATCTGCTTCAGGTTTAGCTTTTACGACCCTGCTTTTGGAGATATGTATCTGCTTACCAGTATATTTCTCAAAATTATTTCTAAGTTTATATTTTCGGAATCTTTTGTGCACATCTCCGGAGACTTGAAAATGTTGATTGAAATTGAGGCCATGTTATCAAAATAACTGCACAAACTCTGAAATGTACTTGTGTGGATTCTTTTGATTATCAATTTATCATTGTTTGCTTTCTCCTATTCAATAAATTTCACAGTATATATCTTTCATAAGTTTTCATTTAGATATATGTATATTTAATGTTTTATGAGTTGAAGGAATTATTGCATGGGTGCAACCTGTTGCTTAATTGTGAGTTATTTAGTACCTCACAAGATAACGCCATTAATTATGAAAACGTTCAATGTCGTATTAATATTATTGATAAAAGAAGGCTACTATCAGAACAAAGTTTTGAATTTGTAATTATGATAAAAGCTATATTGCAAATAAGATACATTATATTAAAAGTTCTTATATTACCAAACAAAAAAATAATTCCAGGAAATTTTCCTTTCTTGATCATTAGTTTTATAATACCATGAAATCAAAATGACCAGTTAATTGGCAAAAAGTTCAGTCACTATTGTTGAGGTTAACTGCCCTTTAAGGGTGGTTAGTTTCCTTCGGCCAATTGCTGGAAGGAACTCTTCTTGTAAATACTATTTGCCGACTGCAGTCCCTTTAAACGGGAGCCATAAAATGAGCGGTTAGAGGGTTAACGCAGGTTGATTTTATTAAGCCCATAAGAGAATAGTGGTTAGGAGGATGATAGAGGGACGAAGGGAAAGTGACCAAGGATGAGAGAGAGAGAGAGAGAGAGAGAGAGAGAGAGAGAGAGAGAGAGAGAGAGAGAGAGAGAGAGAGAGAGAGTACTTAAGGTGGTTTTATTTTCCGAATGTCGTCCTCTTATGGTTAACTTGCGCTCTCTCCCTGTTTTATATCAAATTCTTT
>NC_090740.1:37348842-37358621 GCF_036898095.1 Palaemon carinicauda
ACCCTTGTCTCGCTGAGCCTTTGTGCTCTCGTGACTTGCTTGTGCTGAACTTTTGGGCTCTCGTGACACCCGTTATTCTGAGCCTTCAGGCTCTCGTAACACTTGTTACGCTGAACCCATGAGTTCTTGTGAACCTGAGCCTCCATTTTCTCAGTGCGTTAAGCCTTTCGGCTCTCGTGACCCAGGACCTTCGGGTCCTCGTCATCTGTATCTTTGGCGGTCTCGTGACACAGAACCTTTAGGTTCTCGTTGCTCTTGGGCTCTCACAACTCTGGGCCTCCGGGCTCATGTTACGATGGTACTCCAGGAGTTTACGACAAGAACCTCCAGGTTTTTGTCTTGCCGAACCTCAGGGTTCACGCGACAGAGAATCTTCCGTTTCTAGCTGTTTCTAGCTCTGACGATCCCTCAGGGTCTTATCATCTGGCCTCTGCTCGTCTCCTAGCCATGTCGTGTGGCAGAACGACATAGCCCAACAGGGCAGCGTCGTGTGATGGTGCAGTGCCTCACAAAATACCAACCTCACGATACCTACACCGTCCCTTTCCCTCTCGTCGTTTTGCAACAATCAATATAGCCTTGCTATTGGCTTGCCCCTCGTCTTTTGACGAAGTTTTGTCATCTTTTTTGGTCAGGAGAGGGAGAGAGTATCCGTACCAGTCTTGTGGACATCCACCTGCCCTGGGACAGCATTTGCCACCTCACCGCTTTCCTCCTTGTCATTTGTTTTCGCAGCTGTCCTCACTGCCCTCGGTACCCTTCAGAATGGGTTCAGGGAGAAGGACCGAGGGAAGCTTCTGAACACTTTGATGCTCCGAGATTCAACTTTACGGCTGGAGTCTGTTCAGCACCTCCTTTCACAGAGGCTTTTCAGAACAAGTTGGGGAAAGAATGTCAAGGCACGTCATACTCCCTTCATCGTCTGTCTACCAGGTGAAGTGGGCTAATTTTTTGTGGCTGGTATTGTGAAAGGGGTATCATTCTCCTCAATGCCTTTATTCCAAAATAGATGAGTTCCTTGTACACCTTCGAGAAGAAATGATTATTTTGGGTTTGGCTCTCAAAGGCTGCCGCTCAGCCTTGAGTCTCACCTTTAAACTGGAAGGACTAGTTATTTCCTCCTCGTTGGAACTTTCCCTACTCATACGGTGTTACGAGATTACTTGTCCCCAATCAGAAGTTAGACCTCCTCCTTAAAACGTGGTTTAGGGCCTTCAATATCTGAAAGGTCCCCCAAATGAACTATTACGCCAAGCAAAATGGCTAACTTACCCTGAAGACGGTGTTCTTACTTGCTTTGTTTTCCTCCGAGAGAGTTAGTAAGCTTCATGTTCTATCTTTCGATGTCTTTCACTCAAGGGGATGGGGAGAAGTAATATTCAGCCTCATCCCTGAGTTTATGGCTAAGACTTAAAATCCGGTTGTGTTGGATCCGAGATTTGGCATATTCAGGACAGTCTCCATTCTGTAACCAAAGATCCAGACCAACTGGTAATTTGCCCATTAAGGAATCTGAGGTGTTATCTTAGAAGAACAGCAGCAGCTTGCCACCTTGTGTCAGCATTATTTGTTAGCATGGTGAAGGTCAAGAGAAGAGTCACGAGAAATACAGTTTCTTCTAGGATTTGCAAGGTCATCAACTTTGCACTTAATCTTGACCCTCCTCCAAAAAAGCGACACAGACCTCATGATATCAGGGGCATTGCAACGTCCCTGGTGTTCAAGAAAAACTGCTTTGTAGCATAAGTACTACAAGCAGGCATATGGAAGCATCAGGCGACCTTGACCATCCACTACCTGCAAGACATAACCCAAAAGAACATGAATACATTTTCCATAAATCCTGTGGTGGCTGCACAACAAATTATCTAAAACATCTCGAGCTTCTTGATGGACAAGTATCTGAGGGTTAAGGGAAGAGGTTACCCGGGTTAGTCTGGCGTGAATGAGTAGAATGGCTGGCTACCTTCTTTCTTCACCTTTAGCTCCCCACTGGGGAATCAGCACTACAGTACTCAGCAAAGCTCACCTCACCTCTCTGCAGGTAAGATTCCTTTCGTTTGTGTATCATAATTATGGAAATAATAATAATTGTTGCATCCCCAATTCCCTTTGCGAGGGAGGCTATTGGGCAAAGTCTCAGTACATGCAGATTCCTATGACTCGAGATCCTATTTACTAAGACCAGCCACATTGCTAGTATCATAAACACACAGCTTCTGCAGGCTGCTAATCATGCATAACCCAAATATTTTAGCGAAGGCAGGGTTTCTACTAACAATGATATATATCATAGGAAGAGAACCCCAGGTCAAATGCTAAGGTCAGTTACGGGGGACTTCCTTCCTCCTTTGAAGTAGGTTATCCCTATAGATAATATAGGGTTTGTATATAATGTCGGAAAAAATGACAAATTTTTAAGTAATTTCTATTTTTCCTAACGATGCAAACCCGGAGCTATTTATACAAATTGGCCAGCCAGCCCTGTCCCCAAGAAAGTCTTGCCTGAAAGCAAAGTGGGTGCTCAGTCCAGGTGTGTGAGTGAGCAATGTAGCTGGCATTCCTCGCTCAAATTCTAATAGCTCGTCTTTCAGCTTTGCCGCAAGTATATCCCTATATATAGCTCCTGGTTTTTATCATTAGGAAAAATACAAATTACTTTATTATCTGTAATTTTTATACAAGAGTACTTTTATGATAATTGCCAGTCACAACAGGAGATTATAAGGCTTGCTGACAGCGGAAGTATTGTAACTTGAGAAGATTAAACAACTTTTTTAATACAAACATATTATTGAACACCACTAAGAAGAGTCGGAAAAAAAGGAGGGATTAACACAACTATAACAATCATTGCTTATTCTAGGTGTGTATGGCTTCAGTACAGTTACTTTGATACCAAATATAACATGATGGCGAAGAAAGATGGGATTAACACAACTATAAAAACCATTGCTTATTCCAGGTATGTATGGCTGCAGTACGGTTACATTGATAACAAATCTAACGGTTATTCAAAATATCATAGAATAAGGAAGGAGAACGTATAATGATGAACAAATTAGGACATAATTCTATCTGAACATACACGTGTAGCAGTACATGACACCAAAACATGTCATACTCCTGAATAAACTCATTACATAATAATTAAACTTTTGTTTCCTCTGCAAACCAATTTTAAAGTCATTTTGGAGAAACTTGTGGAAATTGTTAGTTTATTGGAAGCATGTTGTAGAAGAGGTTATTTAAAATAATAAGGGATAAGTAAGGAGACAGTATACCGACAGAAAATAAGTTCTGACTCTAATAGACCAAACTTGTGTGACACAAGAAAGCCTTAAAACTTTTTGTGCACTTGAATAAGCTTCATGTGCGAACGCTATAGTAGTATTGGACAGGAAACTTACTTAAATCGTTCATATGCTGGAAAATATACTGTAGAAAAGGTAGTTTTTGATAATATGGAATAAGGAAGAAGAGTGTCTGCTAAGAGACAAAAAAAAGGATAAATGACTCCAACTAAGCATATATGTGAACTTTAGACGACACTAAAACATGTACATCTTAAAAAGATTCGTTTGTGAATGTTAAAGTAACATTTAAGCAGAAGGCCTGTAGAAATCGTTCCTGTGTTAGAAGTTATGCTGTCAAAGGGGAAAGGATGCTATTTAGAAGAAAATATGATATAAGGAAGGAAAGTGTTTACTAACAAAAAATATTTGGCTGCTACTGACCATATATTCCATGCGTAACAGGAAATGACACTACAAATGGTGTAAACCTGGATAAGCTTTGCAAACGAAAGCTAAAGCACTCCAGAGCATACAAATTTTTGAAGTTGTCCCTTTCATTGGAATTCATGATTCAGCTTGAGGGGCCAATTTAAAATAATAGAGAATGGGGAAGGAGAATGTGTGACTACCTGAGCATATATGTAATAGTAAGTTACACTAAAGCAAGTCGTACATTCGATAAGGTTTGCATGTAAAAGCTAAAGTAATCATTTACATAAAGACTATTGTAATAGTTGAGGAGTTTGAAGCCTTACGGAAGTAATATGAAATAAGGAAAGACAATTTTTTCATATAGGAAAATAAACCTGACTCAAATAGAGCATAGAGTATATTTGTAACAATATATAGCACTAAAACATGTCATAGAGCTGAATAAACTTTGCATGCAAAAGCTAAGTTGATACCAAACATACAGCATATGAAAACCATTTGGCCCTTTTTGGTTCTTAATTATCAAGTAGTTAGTTCCCTTTCTTGTGCGTTATCAAATGATTTGCGATTGAGGTGGTATTTGACAGTTAGCCTTTTATTTTATGTTTGTAGTATATTTTGATTGATTATAATCTTTATTAGCTCTACTGTTGTTTTAGAGTTTATTTAATTGGAGAAGTACCCTAATATGACTTATACTTACACTGGTTTCTTTATTATTCATAAATAATGAAAATAAAGTTGATAATTGGATAATATTTAATTGAGGATTCCAGGTGGCTTAGAGGCATTTATTTTGTAATTGAATCTCAGTCACAGGCTGGCTGCTAGGCTGCTGATTGTCTTCATGCTCGTCGATGTTGGTGAGAGGTTGGTTGGTGTTCTTATGACCAGAGTGAGAAGGAACATTTCCTGGATAGTGTGTGTTGAGGCTTGGCTTTTCTGCTGGATGAGCATGGTCTTCATGATCCTTAGTTTTCTGCTGTCTGGGGTGTAGTATTCCCAATGATGTCCTCTTGTTTGATGCTTTTGTTGTCCACAAGAAATTGGTGGATTTCAACGGCTATCTGCTGAACGTGCAAGGAAAAATGTTTAGAGCGTTTCCTTGTTGTCATTACAATATAACAGCCCGGGCATTCAAAGACTGGGTGTTGGTAGGAATAGATGACATTGGACTTGTTTAAACAGTCCTGCGAGTGAGGGCCGGGTTTTTTTCTTTATAATAAAGAACCTGGTCATTGTTTTTGAATGATAAATTGTCAGATTAATCTCAGTTTCCTCTTTTTCCTGATAATCTCCTTCATGGTCTACTTTTCTTGCTGATACTGCTTGTGCATAAAGCTCTTGTAGTACAGGTTGAATTTGCAAGTACTTCTCTCGCTGCTCGGCATAACACTACCCAAGAAATGTTCCTCCTTCCCTCCTACCATAGGAAGACCAACCAACTACCTGTCACCATTGATAGGCATGAACACGATCAGCGTCCTCACAGCCTGCCTGTGACTAAGACTCTCCCAGTGAGTGCCTCAACCAATCAAAAAGCAGCTTGGGACTCAGTGGACCTGGGAACTAAGTGACAGAACAGATTGCCTTACGCTGTGCACTGCTCATGGAGCTTGTCGACCAATCAGCGAGCAGCATTTGGAGCCCAGTCCAGCATTATTCCGATGATAATGAGTGTAGCAGCAGCTTGACTGAGATGGTTCCTGTCCTGGCAAGTGCCTCAGCCTATGGGAGGGCTGTCCCGTCCCAGTCTCCATACTGCCTCTGCTCATGGGGACCAATCAAAGACCAGCACCCAAATTTTGTTTTTTTACCCTATTTTTAGAAGTTTATTTTTAGTAATTATTTAGTAAAATCTTAGAATTTTACTAAGTATTCTGCTCCCCTACCTATTGATGACCAACAATGCACAGCTACTGGTGGCATGCAGTAATGTGGTGGCCTATGCTGTGGCGCAACTGACTACTGATATCCTGACTGGTGTTCGAGTCCCGCTTAAACTCGTTAGTTCCTTTAGTAGCTGCAACCTCACCATCCTTGTGATCTAATGATGATTGTTTCGTGGAGCATATAGGTCTATCTACTGAGTCATGAACTGCCATTGCCTAGCCCTCCTTAGTCCTACGTTAGTTAGATGGTGGGCTTGGAGGATGATTATATGTATAATTTATATAGTCAGTCTACAGGGCATTACCCTGCTTGATCGGGCAATGCCACTGACCCTTGCCTCTTGCATTACTGAGTGGCCTTCAAAATATTAAAAAGAAAAATAGTTATTAAAAAGCTCAATTACTAAACAAATGCCACTGAGGCAGCTGTAATCTTCATTGAAACCTGCTTGAAAGAGTCTGTATCTTTTAAATAATGATAACAGCAAAATAAAGTTGATAATAAAATGATAACAACAAAAATACTATGAATGATAATAATATAATATAATAAATAAACATAAACTTCTTACATTAGTTATACTACAATGTAAACTGTTATGATAAATAGAGTTTTTATGGATTTATTCGAATGAAAAAGTTTCATTTATTCACAGCAGGACACCAAGTTTAAGAATTAACAAGTTAATCAGGTTTGAAAACCTGTTAAGTTGGAGAAATAAGTTCATTGATTGTATGAGAATTAGTCAGGTATGTAATTTTAAATCAGTATGTTGTATTTCAAAAAAATTAGTTGCCATCCAAAGTTATTAAATAAAGAAATATCAAGTCTAATGCCTTCCTACCTTTGATTACTTTTTTCTGGCCATTATATAATACGATTAAAAAACAGCCTTTTTATAAAAGAGATTATTCTTGTCACATGAGTCTAATTTGAGTTTTATATACATAATATGTTTCTCACAGCGGGTGTGAATACAGGCCAGTCTACCCAGATTTGGACCTTGACGAATGTAATCAGGCTGCTTTGCAGTGAATAGAATGCTGGCACGATAAGATATGATGATGGTGGAGAATAGATATGATATGACAGAGTCAGATAGATGATCACGTAATTATAGCTCACATCGTCATACTATTTTTCAGCAATAACAATCCGAGTATTAGGTTATGGAAATATTTGTCACGCAAGATCAGTTGACATAATGGCTGTTCCTGCTGCTTTAATTTTGTGGTGGGTTTAACTACCTTTCTCACATATAAATACCACGGCAATCGTAACTGGCTTAAGTGAAATTGTTTGTGGTAGAGTTACTCCACTATTAAAAGGTAAATTTAGCTCATTTAAATAAGCACACGCACACACACTTATATACAGTAAATATATATATATATATATATATATATATATATATATATATATATATATATATATATATATATATATATATATATGTATATATACATAAACATATATATATATATATATATATATATATATATATATATATATATATGTGCATATATATATATATATATATATATATATATATATATATATATATATACATATATATATATATATATATATATACACAAACACACACGCACGCATATATATATATATATATATATATATATATATATATATATATATATATATATATATATACACACATATAGATATATATATATATATATATATATATATATATATATATATACACACAGACACACGTACACCCATATATATATATATATATATATATATATATATATATATATATATATATATATATATATATATATATATATATATATACGGATAAATATCAACACAACATCGTGTTTAAATAGAAATAAATTTCTACCTCATACTTGGGATCGAACGCTAGCCCCTACTAATGTAAGGCCAGGTCGAAACCAACCATGCCACGAGAGGCCATAAAGGAAGTCGGAACCTCACGCTACCCAGTTGTCCGAGGATTTACCTGGCGAGACATCAGTGTCTTACCAGCGAGTTTTACCAGGTTTCCCGGCCCACCACGTGACACATTTGGTAGTAATTCATTCAAATTACCCCTAATGAGTCAATATGGATAAATATCAACACAACATCGTGTTCAAATAGATATAAATTTTTACCTCATACTTGGGATTGAATGCTAGCCCCTATATATATATATATATATATATATATATATATATATATATATATATATATATATATATATATGTATATATATATATATATATATATATACATATATATATATATATATATATATATATATATATATATATATATATATATATATATATATATACACACACACATATATATATATATATATATATATATATATATATATATATATATATATATATATATATATATATATATATATATATATATACATATATATATATATATATATATATATATATATATATATATATATATATATATATATATATATATATATATTATATATATATATATGGGTGCTACTATAGCGTGAGGTCTACCACACTATAGCGTGAGATCTACCTCCCGTTAGTACTCTGGCGTGAGGTCTACTGCTGAATTATTCGTCCCTCATAGATAAAACACATTTCATACATTTGTTTAAGCAATTAACACTTAATTTAAACATTACTTTATTAATGACTTAAATAGATCATTGGTTTTCTAATTACATTAAAAAAAAAGGAATAAAGGTAAAAATAAACATGTTATCATATATTTCCATACATTTATTCTAGCGATACACTCTTCGTACATCAAACATGTTATCAAATATTTCAATACTTTTATTCTAGCGATACACTCTTCGTGCATCAAACAGGTTATCATATATTTCCATACATTTATTCTAGCGATACATTCTTCATACATCAAACAGGTTATCATATATTTCCATACATTTATTCTAGCGATACACACTTCGTACATCTTCTAAGAATGACACAAATAGATCTGCTTCTTGAACTGTATCCAAGAGATTGTGCTCTCTTAAAAAGGCGAGTGCTGCTTCTTCTGTCAGAATGACTCTTCTATAAAACTCCTTCAGCAAAATTTTTAGTACCCTCAATCGATGATATCTCTTTTAGGCCGAGGTAAAAACGGATTTAGGAGCTCTGGGAAGCTGGTCACGCGGTAGACCTCACCCTCCACCTTGGTAGGCGACATATGGCGGTAGACCTCACACTATAGTAGCACCTATATATATGTGTGTGTGTGTGTGTGTGTGTGTGTGTATGTATATATGTGTTTTAGAGTACGGGTTTCCTCGTGCTTATGTGTACTTGTGTATCTATTCACGTTTTATGTAGTGTATAATACTATGGAAGTAGTGATCACTATTTGCTTTTTCGAAATATTAGGTAATTTTCCTAAAGGAGGAGAAAGTTCAAGCAGAAAACCCCGCTGGTAAGAAAATAAAACGAGAGCTATGAGGAAACAGTAGAGAATGAGGAAAGTTTCTGTAACTTAACCGAAGGGCTTCAAAACATAAGTTGTACAAGTGATTTATTTCAAGTGTATAAAATCAGAAAATCTTTGTACATCCTTAAACAAATATATAGGAAATTATTTAATGAAAAATTCGAGACAACCTAAATTGTTTGGAAAAAAATAATAACTAAAATTGAATAATGTATGATGGGAGAAAGAGAGGAAGGGACAAAAGAAGGATGTTGGAATTGGTCGAGGGTTGGGAGCAGGGGGAGGGTACGCTGATCCAGCTTCACATATTGCTGAAAACATGAAATTTTATGAGATTTTATGAGATTTTACGCGAGATCAAATGCCTGTTTCATGGCCGCTGATGATGCTGCGGAACATTTATGTCCTAAAATGTTTTGCTCACCAGCAGGTAGGAGCATTTTATCTAAGAGAGAGAGAGAGAGAGAGAGAGAGAGAGAGAGAGAGAGTGAGAGAGAGAGAGAGAGAGAGAGAGGAGAGAGAATTCTTGTGAAAATAAAATTCTCGTAATGTCAGGAATTTGTTGATTTCCATTGTTATTTGAGAGTCCAAACATGCAATGAATAATAGTAGGAAGGGAGAAATGAAGAGTCAAACCAATTGTGGGAGATGAAATATCTGTAAAATACATATAAGAGACGAACTCTGACATTCGAATTATATGCTAAAATT
>NC_090740.1:37359121-37361621 GCF_036898095.1 Palaemon carinicauda
TGCTAAAATTTATGATGAAATTTTTGTGCCAACAGTGTCTTATAGATATTTTTCCTAATGCTGACTTCAGATAAAGAGAAAGAAATGTTGTGGTCAAGGAAATAAACTGGTAAGAAAGGAGTAAAAGTGCAAGTTCTAGAATAGTTATGGAACATTTAAAAAGGAGTCTTATTATTTTCACATAGCCTCATCGTGTGTAGGGTATTAATGATGAGAGTTTCTTATATGAAGTCATATCTTATAAAGGTTGGGAAAATATTAAGGATAAAATCTAAGATCTTGAATAGATTCAGTAAAATGATTATAGGATTGTAATACCCAATACCGAAAGAACAAATTTTGTATATATGTGAATGGGGCTGTTGCTTCAATGGTTGAAGGATAAACTGAACAGTGGCTTTTATGGGGTCTTTCGTACAGTCAACCCTTACTTACATAAATAAGCTTAATTACAAGATTTTTCCAATTCCCATGAACAAGGGTGTGTGTGAGTGTGTGAGCAGCATCACACTCCTTTTATGATATCACCATCCATTGAATAAAAAGGCATGCTTTGTCTTTTACTCAGATTATCACTGGCCAAAGCTGAAAGATAATCGAATCTCTGGAATGGTTGATAGAGATTTTTTTTCATACTTCTTTTCGCAGTTAATCAGCAATATCACCTGGATATCTAATCTTTTCATTTTCAATGATGCCTATTTAGCTACTGTGAGTACCATTAGCCACAAGTATTCTTACACACCTGAAGTTCTTGTCAACCTTATATGGTTTGATAAACTTGCCACTCATGTCCAGACGTAGGATATCCTCTAATACCTCACCTCATATTTCTTTCACTTACTTTTAGGATTTTAATTACCTTGATATGATATTCTTATAATGATGTAATTCATCCCTTCATTCAGGTAAACTTATTAAACTCTCTAGCCTTTATTCTTAGATACTTTTCTCGATCTCTCCTTCTTTCCTCCTGCCCTTTTCCTGACTCATCTCCTCCTTGCTTTCCATCCAGCTTTGCCAACTATTCTCTCTCTCTCTCTCTCTCTCTCTCTCTCTCTCTCTCTCTCTTATCAGCATTATCCTATTTTCTAGTATTTTCTTTGTCCTTGCTGTCCAAATTAACAATACACTTCTGTTTTTTATCATCGGTGTCACTAAAGGGTTTTAGCTACCTTAGTCTTCGTAAAAAAAAGGAAAAAAGAGGAAAGCATAATCTCAAACACCCTCTTATCATAACAAATTTCCTTATAGTCTCTCTCTCTCTCTCTCTCTCTCTCTCTCTCTCTCCCTCTCTCTCTCTCTCTCTCTCTCTCCTTATTCACTGCCTCCTTCTACCCAATCAGGATAATTCTTCGAGCTATTTCCGTTACTGTGACACGATGTTTCTCGTTTTTTATGCCTTTAAACTCTTTACACTACTTCCATACCAATAAGTTAACAATGGTGTATCAACTTTTTCCCTGAGTTCGTGCTTGACAGGTCATAAAAACAAGGATTTTGTCTATTACTATGAGGAACCCTGCTTTTACTCCTAGTCCTCATTCAATTACTTACCACACTTCAAAACCTCTCATCGCCAAGGGATTGGGAAGACACAAAATGAGAATGGAAGATAATACATGGACATTAGGAATAACAAAAGTCCTTAAAGATTGTTGAAGAAAGCAGGGAAATGTAAAGAAAACCATACGAACTGAAAACTGCTGCGCGTATGGACTGGATTATAAAGACGATAGACATACGCAAGTGGAAGGATATGTCTAAGGCCTTTGTTCTATAGAGGAAAAGTAATAGCTGATGATGATGATGATATATATATATATATATATATGTGTATATATATACATACACACACACACACACACACATATATATATATATATATATATATAAATCTCTGTTTTTGGCCGATACCGAAATGAAATCTTATTAACACTGAACTAGGAACTATGGTTATTTTCTGATTCAACAATAGGGAGTTTATTAAAAAAAAAGAAAAAAATCTCCTCTCATCAATATCCCGTAGGGTCTACCTGTTCTTAATTATATAGTAATATTACTCGAATAGGTAATACATATTGTGTTTACGTATTTTCATATGTATGATATGAGTGTCTTTATATTAGATTGAAATTGAAACCCCTACGTAGCAGAGCTTCGAGAATTGTTTGTATGGTCAGTCGCCGGCATTATTTAAACAAGGGAGTCATGCACGGTTGGGTTATTTCCACTGACAAAATCATCCTAATAAATCATAAAATAAACTTAATTTCATATGTTTCTATGCTTGGTAATGTGTTAATATACCAAATGCTTCTAATATTCTCCGGTTACATGATGATAAAGTAATTTCTATTCTTTTTGATTGATTTATTGAGAATTTACTTATTTGTCCCATTTATAGGATATGTAAATGATATACAGCAGGTTCATTACATGCACGATCTATGCAATGGAGTTTTTCCTCGTCTTCTTTCTCTCTCTCTCTCTCTCTCTC